>NC_136523.1:23926362-23958862 GCF_053919585.1 Euprymna scolopes
AAGATTTTCGCTCGGATTCTCCTTGACCGCCTTTTCATTCTCACAGAAGACGTCCTACCAGAGTCTCAATACGGCTTTCGACACTCCAGGGGGGGGGGGCATAGATATGATCAACTACAAGAGAAGAGCCTTGAACAGCCCATACAGTTCATTTTTTGGGATCTGAAAAAGACCTTTGACAAAGTGCCACGACATACCATGTGGGCTGTCCTCGAAAGTATGGTTGTTCACCAGACTTCATCCAACTGATGCGTGTCCTCCATAACGAAATGATGCGGGAGAGTTTGCCATCAGAATTATCTATCTCAAGCCCATACTCCATCAATGGCGGGATGGAGCAGGGTTGTATTCTGGCTCCTACGTGCTTCTCGCTCTACACGGCAGCAATGCTCAGTGAGATTGCCTTAGAAACACCCTTGATTGTCCTACGATTCCGTATTGCGGGAGGCGTTTTCAACCCCGCTCGACTCCTCACCAGAACGAAAACAAACATGTGCAGCGCGAGAACTGGAGTATGCTGATGACAATGCCACCCGAGATCAGACGGCAGAGGACCTGCAGTCATTAGCAGATGCATATAACTCTGCCTATGAACACTTTGGATGCAGGTTAACACGGACAAGACCAAGACCCTCGTCCAACATCCACCAGGACTGATATTCCCAAACTTTACCACCACAGTAACCGACCAACCACAGTAACCGACCAACCACTAGAAAAATGGACTAGTTCCTCTACTTAGGGAACATCAGCACATCTGCTCCCACATGCAAGAAGGGTGTAAAGAACAGGATCAGGGCAGCCCACTTCGCCTTTGGACAACTCAACTGCCGTGTTTTCAACAACTACGCACTACGGATGGCCACCAAAATAATGGTGTTTCTTGCAGTAGTTCTTTTCGCGCCCTTGTACTCATGTGGGACATAGACGCCGTACAGACGCGATATAAAAAAAGGTCTGGAACGCTTCCAGCAAACGAAATTGAGATAGATTTTTAAAAAATCCCTTGGGAGAGCCGCACCACTAATTTTGAATTCCTGCAACAGGCCTCAGTGACCAGCGTAGATGCTACCATCATTCGCCATCGCCTCCGCTGGGTGGGACATGTCTACAGGATGGATAATTCAAGGCTCCCCAAGAAAATGCAGTACGGGGGAACTGGCCCAGGGTATGAGGCTACAAAGATTAATTCAAGCGCACCCTGGCTCTAATAAATATCGACCCATCCTCGTGGGAAGAATTTGTCAGGGACAGAAAGATATGGAGAAGTTAAGCACACGATGGCACCGTGGACTTTGAGTTTCCCCTACCGTATTCTGCGAACACTGACCACTACTTTACCACCATGAACTCGGTGTCATCAGCCATGTTGCACACAGGCATCCATTCCAAAGATAGGAGACTGTGATAAGCCACAGGACCCATTACTGGGATACGAGTGGGAGCTGACGACGACGATTTATGGCTTTCACAAGTTTTATCACAGACTTTTGTTATAAATAATGTATGAAAGTTTTTATTAACACTTCTTATGAATATATTTTGAATATTAAAAAATATATTTATAGAAATGTAAAAAAAAACAAAACAACAAAAGTTTATTATTTGTTATTGTTTTATTATAAAACATACAGTTTGATATGGTTTCGTATTTCGTTTCATGCTTATTGACTTCCGTTTCATATTTAGGTAAACCGTGCCCACTTTCGGCGTCTTAACTTTGAATACTGAAATTTTGGACTTAACCAACAATTCACTTTTTTTTAATCGTGTGAGATGAGGCTTCATAATTTGTAGATGTCAGAGCGAGGAAAAAACTACTCTCTCTCTCTCTCTTTCTATTTATTTATCTATCCACACACACACACACACACACACACACACACACACACACACTTAGCTATATATACATACTAGCATAGGTACCCAGCGTTGCCTGGGTTGACATGAAGTTCCATTTCGAACACACCTCTATACTAATCATTTTCACCATGGGCAACTTGGATACCCCCACAAAAAATTCCAAAAATAAAAGAACGGATAAAAATATCGCCCCAAAAAAGAAGTATGTGATACCCTCTCCACCAAATATTTCGGCAGAAGGGATACAAAGAGAAGAAACTATTCTCCGGATATTGAGCACTGGAAATAAATAAATTAAAATAAATAATTAAAAAAAATAATTAAAAATAAATCATTACAACTTTGTTTCTATAAAATAGCAGCGAATGCCCGTGCAATCGCAAAAAAAGTTAGCCAAGTAGGCAGAACCCCTAAAAAAAGTGGAGATCTACCAAAAATTAATTCCAAAAACAAATGAAATTTTTCGTCATTGTAATGCCCCCTCCCATGTAATTTGTCATATTTTGGGGATCGTTTTGTTTATGAAATTTTAGGTGAAATTAAAGAATGGTCTCATAAAAATTAATTAAATTTATCGTTATTTTATGTTTTAAATGTAATTTCCGTCCCCCACCGCAAAAAAACAAACAAACAAAAAAAAAAAAAACAAAACAAAAAACAAAACAAAAAACAAATTGTATTTGTCATGTTTTGTCCCCTCTCAATCGCCAAACTTGAAAAAAATGCTAGAGGTGACTTGTCTCGTTGAACGCTTGGTGGCCAAAAAGTGGGTGCTCATTTTACGTTAAATTAATATGGAAAAGTGATCCACCACTCTAAAATATTAATTTTCTTTCTTTTCAAAATTTCTTTCCAATTATTTATAAAGGCTATTTAAACGTATTAAGCAAAAAAAAGTTAGGTGGGTCACATCGTAAAAAATTTACCGATTTCTGTATAGCCGTTTACAGAATAATAAAAACAAACACATGACATCTTTTCTTCGGTTTTTCGTAAGTGGTTTTTGTTGGATATTTAAAAAAAACACAATAAAAGCCAAACATTTTTCTATTTACTCGGAATTATTTTTTCAAGCTAGAAATCTATTGAGATTACCAAATTATTTTATTAGGGAATAGTTTTTATCCTCTGTTTATGTTCAGAAAGGGGTAAATAACTCTAAAACAGAGATAAAAAAAATTGATGTTGGAATAATAATTCCAAATAAATTTAATTAAATATGTTATCAATATAATTATTGTTTAAAATTTATTAAATAACGATTTTAAATAGAACACTTATAACAATTCTCTCGCTAGAAAGATTAACTAAGATACCGCTATTTAATAAAATCGATTTTTCTTAATGTAATATGCAAATGAAATGATCTCTTTATTGTATCTAGTTTGCAAGAATGATACTATATATAGAAATAAATGAGAGAGTAAAGTACGGAACCTTTTGTATATATTAATAAAATTATGAACAAACAAACAGAAAGGAATACGAATTTATATATATATATATATATATATGAATACGAATTATATATATATATATATATAGATATATATATATATATATATATATATATATATATATCCTATTTATAATATTCCGAATTTTATTATGTTTATATAAGTTTTTCTCAACATCTGAGGAGAGGCCGTTCTTGTGAATAATTTCAAACGAGATAAGGTTTGAAATTGTCCAAATAGTCGCGAAACAATTGTATCGAACCATGAAATATATATATATATATATATATATATATATATATGTATGTATGTATGTATAAACTAATTAACCGATCATTTTTAAATAGATATATCGAATTCAGTTTCTTTGAAGTATTTTGAAATATTATATGTTTAGGCACAGTATGCGATTCTTATAGTTTATTTATGCGCAAATTCATGCACATTGGGATTTATTATCGATCAGACGATGTTAGGTAAACATGTGTTGTCCATACTAGTGTAATATTTACTGATTTTTTGAAAACTTTCTTTTCCCTTTTCTTTTAACTTTGTTTCGTTTTTTTTCTTTTTCTTTAGTTGAATCATTTTGGTTTTTCTAACGTTGATGGAATGGATGCTTCGAGCGGGATGCTGGAAAAGGCAAAGGCGAAACATGTCTATAAGAATTATTTCTTGTCAGCCATTGGACCACCGAATCCTCCGACAGAAATCCCAGATCGTAATTCTTTATCTATTGGTGCTTCTGCTTTAGAGGAGGATAATCTAAGGGAGATAACTCCCATCTACAATAAATAAATAAATAAATAAATAAATAAATTAAAATTTCCGAAACAGTTTACGACAACGAAACATTAGTGAAGAAACTTTAACGAAACCGAATACAAATGAAAAAAATATTTAAAAAAATGGATCATTATGTGATATAATTAAAAAAAAATCATTTTCGTAACTGTTTCGGTAATGTTTCATATTTTTTTTTAGTAAATGGGAATTATCTCCCTTAGATGATGCTCCTCTTAAACAGAAGCGCCTATCTATTTTTATTACAAGGAAGTCATCGTTTATCAAGGCCCAAATGCCATTCAAGGATAGAGGTCAATGAGTGTAAAGTAGGGAGGGTCAAGCCAGCGCGCCTAAAGAAGGAGTATTATAGCCTAGCAAAAATTTGCAGGGACTCTATAATATAGCAAGTGTTTGCGCAACACTGTTGCGCAAATGAAACCGTATGTATTTTAATATATTAGGTTGAACAGAAAGTTTTCGCAAATTTTTTAACTTTTTATTTTAAATGATGTATTTTCAAATTGGTTTTCGTTATAATATCTTTACTTTATATATCGTTTTAAAGAGCGTTTTTCGGCTTATCTATTTGTTTAAAAGTACAAGGGAGTCCTCGCTTATCAAAGCCCAAATGCTACTCGAGGATAATGGTTAATCAGCGATCCAATAAAACCAAACTATAATTGAGAAGGGTTTTATTATTTAAGAAGACTGCTCTAAAGTAACTTGTTTACATTGGATTTTAAAACTGCCATGTTGTAGTGAGATAAGAAGCAGTCCGCGGTATTGTGCTCCGCAGGCGGGCAGTTCTATGAAATAAACTGTGCTCATGGAATTTTAGTTTAGATTTAGGCACAGCTAGAGAGCAAAAGAAATTGTTAGCAGCGGATGTAGTTAGACGAGTGTTTGTTGTGAATGTTTTACAAGGTGCGAGAGGCATATACATCGGTTACTAGATTTCGAAGTCCGTTTCGTGCCCTATCATGGTTGAAAACTGTGACCTGAGCAACTCCTCCTCTAAATGCAACAGTACTACGAACTAGTAGGGAAACCAGATTTTGCCTGAGATGAAATGAGGATCACTAGTGTGTGATCAGAACGCCATATGATTAGTGTTGGAATCGGAATCGGGAATCGAAAAAAATCGGAAATTTTTCGGGTATCGAAATCGGTATCGGAAACGGGAAAATTTAAGCCTAATTTCTTTTTATTCTAAATATTATCATCATATTTTCTAATTTATTTATTTATTGTTGAAAACTAATTTCCTTTTACTGGCATAAATGAAAAATATAAATAAACATATCACAATAATAAAAAATAAAAATATCACAAAAATAAAAAATAAAAATATCAAAATAAAAAATAAAAATATCAAAATAATAAAAAATAAAAATATCAAAATAATAAAAAATAAAAATCTTAAAATAATAAAAAATAAAAATATCACAATAAAAAACCTAAAAATATCACAATAATAAAAATAAAAATATCACATTAATAAAAAATACAAATATCACAATAATAAACATAACAATATCAAAATAATAAAAAATAAAAATATCAAAATAATAAAAAATAAAAATATCAAAATAATAAAAAATAAAAATATCAAAATAATAAAAAATAAAAATCTCAAAATAATAAAAAATAAAAATATCACAATAAAAAACCTAAAAATATCACAATAATAAAAATAAAAATATCACATTAATAAAAAATACAAATATCACAATAATAAACATAACAATATCAAAATAATAAAAAATAAAAATATCATATTAATAAAAAAATAAAAATATCACATGAATAAAAAATAAAAATCTCAAAATAATAAAAATAAAAATATCACAATAAAAAACCTAAAAATATCACAATAATAAAAATAAAAATATCACATTAATAAAAAATAAAAATATCACAATAATAAAAACATAACAATATCAAAATAATAAAAAATAAAAATATCACAATAATAAAAAAAATAACAATAGCAAAATAATAAAAAATAAAAATATATTAATAAAAAATAAAAATATCACAATAATAAAAAATAACAATATCAAAATAATGAAAAAAATAAAATATCACAATAATAAAAAAATAAAAATATCAAAATAATAAAAATATCACAATAATAAAAAATAACAATATACAAAATAATAAAAAACTAAACATATCACAATAATAAAAAAAATAACAATATATAAAATAATAAAAAACTAAACATATCACAATAATAAAAAATAGCAATATACAAAATAATGAAAAACTAAACATATCACAATGAAAAATGACAATATCAAAATGATAAAAAATAAAAAAATAAAAATATCACAATAATAAAAATAAAAATATCACATTAATAAAAAAATGAAAATATCACAATAATAAAAAATAAAAATATCACAATAATAAAATAATAAAAATATCACAATAATAAAAAATAACAATATCAAAATAAAAAGTAATAATTGAGAAAGAAACAAATTAATAAAAAAGGCCCTAAATATGGTTTCCTTTTCTAATATATATATACATACATATATATATATATATATATATATATATATATATATATATATATATATATATATGTATATATTTATTGTTATATCGTAGATTATATGAATAACGAGTCATTACTGGGGTTGTACAGAAAGAGTTTATTTAGGTAAAAAGGTACACACATTTCTAAGCGTCCATTGACAGCTTAGTACTAAATTCTGTCTCCCACGTGAGGAGAGTTTGCTTGTCTTTTTATAGACGTAACAGTCTATTCATTTGAGGAGTGTTGGATCAGTCCATTATATCACCTTCTTCCCAAGCTAAATTCTTCCCTAGAATTTCGCTTCACCATTTTTTCTTTTTTGACTTTGTCCAAAAAATTCAGTTCTTTTTCTTTCACTTCTCTTTAAAATTTGCGTTTGCGAATTTTTTGATTTTGGAGAGTGACGTGTATTTTCAGTTACTGGTGCTTCCTTTTTTGGAGGCTCTATGTGAAAAATGTCATACAGTACTTCCATCGGTACTTCATTGTTTTTAACTATTTCAATATATCGGGTTCTGAGTTGGTTTATATGTTTTTTGTGGGAAAATGTCTGACCTTTTATAATGTAGACCATTCTTGCAATTCTTTTTGAGATTATGCCTTCTTCCCAAAAACTCTTCCCTGCTCGATAATTGTTGAAAAAAAACTTTATCCCCGTCCTTGTATATCTTGTATCGTCCATTATCTTTTACACTTTTTTTTTTTACTTTTTTACTCGGAATTAACCGGTCGAACACAGAGCGCACTTTTCTGGCAAACATTATTTCCGCTGGGGATAAATTTGCATTTGTATTCGGATTAGGCGTTATCCTGTACACTGCTAAAAATTTCTGAAGACTTTCCTCTTCAGTGTCGATGTTATCGTTCTTTTTTAACGCTCGTTTAAAAGTATCGACAAATCTTTCAGCTTGTCCGTTAGATCGAGGGCTAAAAGTTGGTGTTGTGATATGCTCTATGGTCAGTGACTCACAGTAGATCTTAAATTCTTGACCTTTGAACATGGTGCCATTATCACTAACAATTGTTTTTGGTACGCCAAAACGCCCAAATACCTCGTCCAACGCCTTTATTGTGTTTGCCGCTGTAGGATGTTTGAATTTAAAAATTTCTGGCCATTTCGACATGCTATCTACTATTACCAGGTAATAATATCCTTTTAGAGGTCCTGCGTAATCTATATGGATCCGCGTCCATGGTATATCTGTTTTAGGCCAAGGTTGCGTCTTAGTGGGCGGCGCTTTTGCTGCTAGTTGGCAACCCTTACATAATTTTATCATTTTTTTCTATGTCCTGATCCATTCCAGGCCAGTACGTATATGCTCTCATTAGTGCTTTCATTCCGGAGATTCCAGGATGTCCCATGTGGAATTCTTTTAAAATTCTCTTCTGTAATACTTGCGGTATTACCACTCTATCTGCGTACATTAGAGTTTCATCGCACTTTGAAAATGGAAAAACTGTTAATCCTTTCCTCTTCTTTTCTTTTTGTCCCACTTGTTTTTTTTATCTTGTTAATGTATTCATCTGTTCTTGCTGCTTTCTTTATTTCCTCAAGTGTTACCGGAAGTTCCCTAACAGTATTTATTAATATATCTGTTAGTTCATTTTCTTCTTTTAGTGCAGCTATAACAGTTTCTTCAAGTAATTCAGTTTTATTTGGGATCAACCTGGACAAACCATCTGCGTGTGCAATTTTGCTGGATGCTAGGTGTCATCTAGATAAGCCATAGCAAAATCCAAACCTGCTAGCATTGTATCCATAATTTGCTGGAACAAATTTGGGGCTACTTTTAAACCAAAAGGCAAACGTTTTAGTGAAAATAGTCCTTTATGGGTATTTAATGTCAGGTACTTAGCACAATCTTCCTGGACTTTTACTTGCCAATACGCTTCAGACAAATCAATTTTTGTAAAAATTTTTCCTCCGCTTTACTTCGAAAAAATTTCCTCTGGGGTAGGAAGCGGGTAGTTATGCTCATTGAGACAATAATTTAGACCTGTCGAAAAGTCCGCGCATACCCTGATTTTATTATTTTTCTTCTTAACGTAAACCGTGGGTGAAGCCCATTCAGAGTAGTCCACTTTTTCTATTACTCCAATATCTTGAAGTCTCTTTAATTCTTTCTCTATAGTTTCTAATGCTGAATATGGAACCTTTCTTTTGGGTTTGAAAACTGGTTTAGCTTCGTCCTTTAGTTCAAATTTCACCTCCGTTTTCGTGCAGCAACCCAAACCTTCAGAGAATACCTCTTTAAAGTCTTTTTTTAATTCGTCAATAAACTTTCCTGGTAGTTTAGAATTTTCTAAACCCGCCAGACTTACTTTATTGCAAAATGAGCTTATGGGTTTTCCCCATAAATTAAAAAGGATCATTAAGTCTATACCGAACAAATTAGAATTTTTCCCCGGTACGACATATAATCTGGTTTTCACAGCATTCTCCTTTAGAGACACATTGGTAAAAAATTCACCCTTAAATTTTAGTTTATTTCCAGACACACTTCTGGCAATTTTTTTTTTGTATTCTGTAACTTTCGAAACCCAATTTTCTTCCAAGTTACTTCGTCAATTATACTTATGTCGCTTCCCGTATCTAGAAGACAGTTCACATTACAGCCATTAATTTTAATTTCAATATATTTTCTTTTATCACACCTAGACTCATTTTTAGAACCAATGGTCTTTATTTCTGCTTTTCGGTATTTTCCTTTCCTGCATACCGTTGATTTATGGCCTTTTTTATTACATTTGTTACATATTTTGTATTTAAAGTAACAATCTTTAGTGAAGTGGTTTTTTCCCCCACATGTCTTACAGGATTTTTTGTGTGCACATTTCATCACCCTTTCCATTTTTTTTCCATATTTTTTTCTTCAAAATTTTTTCCTTCGATGCTTGTATTGTCCTGCTTTAAATTTAACAGTTTCTGACACTCTTCCGTAACTTTTTGTAACGTTATTTCTGTGTCTTGGTCCATAATGGATAATATCCTTGAACGAATATCCTTATCTTTAGAGGCTGTTAAACCTTGCACAAAGATTAGACTTTTAAACATATCCTCTTTGAGGTCTTTTAATTTAAAGGATTCACAATGAGCATTCACTTTCCCTGCATAAGTAATAAAATCTTCGTCCTCCTGCTTCGTGATATTTAAACATTTATAACGTGTATAGAATAGACTATCTCGTTCACTGAAAATGTTTGACAATATTTTTATTGTTTCACTAAAAGAAATCTCTTCAGGTTTCTTTGGCAGGATAAAATTCGTATACTTTGTATTTTTCTGAGATCCAAGTTTTTGAAGAAGAAGGATAATCTTCTCTTCGGTTGTCCAAGACTGACATCTCTTAGCAAAAATATTTTCGTATCTCCGGAAATATGCCGGAAAAGTTAACCCATTTGTCGGCTCGTATACAAATTCGGATAAAGAATTTGCTATTCCTTCAGGAGTGAAACGACAGTCTTTCTGCTGCGTTAAAATACTCTGTAGTATTTCGCTTTGCTTCAATTGTTGTTGCTGAAGTAATTCTATTTGCTTTTGTTGTGCAAACAATGCCGATTGCATAGTTCTAGTGAATTCCGCTAATTGCTCCATGTTAAAAAAATTTTTTTTTTTTACAAAACCACACAATTAAACAAAAGATTAACTCAAATGTCCTATAAATTCAATGAATTAAAGGCACAATTTCCTTCCGAAGAGAAAAAAAAAATACTTCCAGCCGAATAAAACTTGAAATGGACACTTCTTTTTTTTTTAAAAATGTTCTTTTCAAAAAAATGTTCGCTTCAAAATGTCAATTTCTCTTTTTTTTTTTTTAGGACCGTAACAGACTGAAACACTTACTTTTTAAATGTTGGCTCTGTCGAAGTTTTTTTTCTTCTTCCTTCTTTGGATTTCTTTTGTTTTCTGCTCGTTAATCTTCTTGTGTGCTTTTTCCTTCGCTTTGTTTTTTTTAGTGAGTTTCGTTCGAATTCTTCGTCGCCAGTTGTTATATCGTAGATTATATGAATAACGTGTCATTACTGGGGTTGTACAGAAAGGGTTTATTAAGGTAAAAAGGTACACACATTTCTAAGCGTCCATTGACAGCTTAGTACTAAATTCTGTCTCCCACGTGAGGAGAGTTTGCTTGTCTTTTTATAGACGTAACAGTCCATTCATTTGAGGGGTGTTGGATCAGTCCATTATATCAATATATATATATATATATATATATATATATATATATATATATATATATATGGCTACATTTAAATTAATATATATACGAACATATAATTTTGTGCTTAAATTTTAAGTATTTACTTAAACAGTGCGCATTACATAGATAGAGCGAGGCAGTAAGTTATAAAAATATGTATGGCAATTAAGCTGCACAGAATAATCCACGTTTCATTCTCGTGAGAATTCGTCAGGATTATGCATAAGCATAAGCCTGACGAGTTCCCACGAGAATGAAGCCTGGCGAATTTTCATGAGAATGAAACGCGGAATATTCTGTGTAGCTCAATTTCTATATATATTTTCATAACTTACCATATATATATATATATATATATATATATATATATATATATATATATATATATATACACTGCGTATCAAATTATTAACGAGTTTACATTTTTTTTTAATATTTAAGGAACGAGTGAAACTTTAAGAAAGTGCTTACAATCCTATTGAGCTACTCCAGTCATAAAATAAATGTATTTAAAGCAGTATTAGCGAAACTATGGCAGAAGATAGGAATATCTGTTGATTTCAGTGTGTCAAGTTATAAACAAAATTGAGAAAAAACACAATACACGCATAACTTGTTTATTGAAGGGGATATGCCATCCTTTTTCATGAATGACCTGTAGTCAAATTAGTAATTTCGTCAACATTTATTTGCAGAGCATTCCACAACTCATCTTTGCTCTTAAATTGGCGCCCACATGCCTAGAGGCGTAGCTTCATGATACTCCAAAGGTTCTCAATTGGGCTCAGATCTGGTGAACTCGCAGGCCACTTCATCTTCCGTAGCCCAAAGAACCCCAGTTGTTGCAAATACTCTTTGCTTTTGTTTGCTGCATGCAAGGGAGCATTATCCTGCATAAAAATAATGGTTCTTCTGAACGTCAACCATTGCTTCTTCAGCAATGGTGCAAAGTGCTCCTTCAGAAAAGCTATATAAGCAGTTGGCGTCATTTTTACGTTTTCTCGGACTCTCCATTATTATTATTATCCCACGATCACTGTGTTGCCGCCTTATACGCTGATGACGCTGTCGTCATCTAGGACCACATCCCTTGCTTCAGCCATCTGGGCCATCAAGAGTGATACGCATTTCATCCGTAAACAAAACTTTGGAAAAATCCGTTTTCATGTTGTCCTCTGTCCATTTCAATCGGTTTTGTATGTGATGTTGGTTTAATGGAGGCTTTGTCACAGGCTTAATAGACTTTGCCACTTCTTTCAGAAGGCAACATCGAGTACTTTTTGAGACATTCTTCAGTTTGGCTTGGTCAAAGACTACTCGACTTGTCTGCACAGGGTTTTAACAACTTCGCGTTTAATTTGGAGCTGCGTGAAACAACTCTAGATTTACCTTTGTCAGCTCTCTTACAGTTCTTCACAGTTGATGGAACCTTACTATCATTTTCAATATTTCAAGTGTAATTTTACCTTTTGCTAGCTGTTCTGTAATAGTACGATTTTCAGAACTATTCCAACCACCTTTACAACCCATTTTATTAACGAAACAAACTGCCTTGTTAATAATTTGATACACCTCAAATACTGTGCATTCAGCAATTACGATGGCAAGTTGTTTACATTGCACGGAACAGTACAAAATTTTACAGTACGTGCAGCTCAGCATTGCAAACATTTCCGAAGATTTTGATACGAAACTACCGGTAAGTTTCTAAAACTGTTAAAAAATCTTATCTCGTTAATAATTTGACACGCAGTATATATATATATATATATATATATTTATATATATATATATATATATATATATATATATATATATATATATATATAGTTAACTCTAACCCCTTATCCTATCCCTAACCCAATCATTCGTTTTGTTTTTGTTTTATAATGTTCTTCAGACAAATACGACGTGATAACGATCTGTGGAGGTTTGGGTCCTGGACACATTCCCTGTGAAGCAGTCGATGAAATGATTCGGATCGTCAAGCCAGGTGATTCTCAGTTTATTTATTTATTTATTTTTTGTGTGTATATATATATATATATATATATATATATATATATATATATATACATATATATATATATATATATATATATATATTGGGTGACCCTCCCTAAAACGGGCCCAATTCCTAATTAGGCCCCGTTTCTTAGTGTCTTGTCTGAATGAAATTAAACTTTGGTCATAACTAGTTTATTATATTCAAAACATCACATAAAAACACTAGGGTCTTTGACCTTTTTTCTCCTTTCTACAGCATATGTTCTAGATATACTTTCTATATTTTTTTTTTGGTCACCCTGTATATATATATGTTCTTCTAAGGAAAAGAAAATGGTTTATATATAAATATATAGAATGTGAGTTTGATATATATATATATATATATATATATATATACATATATACATATATATATAATGTGTGTGTTCTTTTTAAGAATATATATATATATATATATATATATTCTTTTTAAGAAAAAAAAAAGGTTTATATATAAATTAATATATAGAATTTGAGGTAGCTATATATATTAGTCCTCGCGCGGAAGAGCAGGACACAAAATGTTTTAAATAATAATAATAATAATAATAATAATAATAATAATAATAATAATAATATTAATAATAATAATAACAAAGGCTTTCGCTGGCGAGGACTACTATTGAGCGTAACCAGTTATACAGTCCTTTTGAAATTTTCATCTCTATTTTTCTCGTTATGTACTGAATATTTTTAATGAAACCTATATGAAATATGTTCCTTATTAAATTGTAAAGATTTTCTATTCTGAAAGAAGCTTTAAAAAATTTGATCTAAAAAAGTTATTTTAAAGTTTTTGTTAAAAAAAATTCAGATTTTCTCATTATTCAGACCTGTATTACAAAAAGGGAGTTGCAAAAAAATGAGTTGTGGTGTGAGGAGAAATACAAACTTAAACAGAGAGAATATTCAGACCTGTAATAATACAAAGAGTGGGTGCAAAAATGAGTTGTGGTGTGAGGAGAAATACAAGCTGAAATATAGAGTAGGATAGTTTTTATAAATACATGCAAAAACCACATTCATTTTTTTTAAATCCAAATTAATAAATTAAATAAAATATAAGAAAAGGAAAAGTGTTATATATATAAATATATAGAATTTGAGGTTGCTTTATATATATATATATATATATATATATATATATATATATATATATATATATATATATATATATATATATATATACTAGCAGGGGTGCCCGGCGTTGCTCGGGTGTTTGGAGGTGTATGCTGTGCAAAAAAAAGCAAAAAAACAAAAAAAAATGGTTACTTTTTAAAAACTTTGACCCCTATTATGACCCCTAAAAATTTATTGTTTCGGGCTCAAATCACTTTATTAAGTTAGATCCAGGTTCAAGGAACCTATATCTAAAATTTCAAGTGTCTAGACCCAAAATTGTCGGAGGAGTTTGGTAGAGTTCTTAAAGGTCAAATCGTTGAAATTTAACCCCTTAACAGCCAAATTTCTGGCTGACACCCGTCACATCGATTTTCCCAAATCTCAGTACCCGGTATTTTAAATTTCGAGTCTATAGACTAAAAATTGACAGAGTTATTGCGTAGGGAAATGTACACAGACACACAGACACACAGACAGACAGACAGACACGTTCACTTTTATATATATATATATATATAGGTTGCTATGTGTGTATATCTATATATCTATAAAAGTGGACGTGTCTTTGTGTGTCTGTGTATCTGTGTGTCTGTGTGTGTGTCTGTGTACATTTTCTTTCGCAATAACTTTGTAAATTTTCAGTCTACAGACTCGAAATTTGATACACTGAGATTCGAGAAAATCTATGTGATCGGTTTTCGGCCAGAAATTTGGCTGTTAAAGGGTCAAAGTTCAACGAATTTTCCTTTGAGAACTCTACCAAACTCCTCCAACAATTTGGGGTCTAAACACTTGAAATTTTAGATATAGGTTCCTTGGACATGGATCTCACTAAATAACTCAATTTGAGCCCAAAACTATAAAATTTAAGGGATCATAATAGGGGTTAAAGTTAAAAAAATTGACCTTTTTTTTTTTTTTTTTTTTTGCTCAGCATACACCTCCAAACACCCTGACAACGCCGGGCTGAAATGCTAGTATATATATATATATATATATATATATATATATATATATATATATATATATATATATATATATATATATATATACTAGCAAAAGTACCCGTCGTTGACTGGGTTAAAAAACCGGCTACAGAAAATGGACTCTGATTTATGAAAGTATGATAGATTATGAAAAGGAAGGGTTGTAAAGAGATAGCTTCGAATTTGGGGGTATCAAAACCAAAGCAAAATATGATGAAAGTAAAAATAAAATAGATAAACCCCATAATTTATTATACTATACCCGTTCACACTGAAACACTTATCACAATATCCTGTGGATCTATATTAAAAAAACCTTGTTAAACTTTGCGACATATTTCCATTCTATGGAGTTCAGGCGCGAACGAACACCTCATAATTTTGTTATACCATATTTCTTCAAACTGAAACATAATTATCAAAGTATACGTAGGCAGAGAGATATGAAAAGTCTTTATTAAAGTTTATGCCTATTTCCATTCTATGGAGGCCAGTCGCGAACGCAGACCCCACAATTTTATTATACTATCCCTATTTAAGTTAAAATATACTTATCAAAGTATTCTTATGTACATCTATATCAAAAACACTTCTAAACGTTTTTTTAAATTTTTTTATTTCGATACTTTGTGGACCAGGCGCGAACGCAGACCCCACCATTTTAATGAACTACCTTTCTGCCAGATCAAACAGACCCATTCCTCTGTCTCGATACATCTTCTAGCATTATATGTATATGTTTTTTAAAATAGTCAACCATATAGGAGCCTATTCGTGACCACACACACACACACACACACACACACACACACACACACACACACACACACACACACGCACACACACACACACACAGCTTTATATTATATTATATATATATATATATATATATATATATATATATATTAAGTAATAAAAGTCCAACGGACATGTTTAAGGGAAAGTATGGTGATAGATTCCCCTCCCACGAACTAAAAATGAGTACAATTAGGTAATCTATTTTGCAATCAACTCGGTAGATAAATAAACATTTATGGACGAGAAAAAAAAAAGCTAGCATTTAATACAACAGAAATACATAAATTAAATACTGAAATAAAATGTAGTTATTAATATTTGAATCTTAAAATAAAAAGTGCGAATTAGTAGAGAAAATCACTTATCACAACAACGCTTCCGTCTCCAAACTAGTGAAGAATTTAACTTTTAATAGCGTTCAGAAGATTTTTTTTTTAAAAATTAACCGTTAAGAGAAAGCGTGATTTTATTCTGAACTTTAACTAATCACGTTTTAAGCAACTTATGATATAAAACAAAATCGGATGGGGGGGGTTCTTCCGAAGTTAGTTGGTGACGTTATAAGTAATTGCGAGATAAGATGGGAGCCAGAAATTAGGGGTGGGGGACTGAAAATGATAATATAATGGATTGATTATACAATATTTAAGATCAACTTGGTAGATAAACATTTATGGACGAGAAAAAAAAGCTAGCATATAATACAACAGAAATACATAAATTAAATACTGAAATAAAATGTAGTTATTAATATTTGAATCTTAAAATAAAAAGTGCGAATTAGTAGAGAAAATCACTTATCACAACAACGCTTCCGTCACCAAACTAGTGAAGAATTTAACTTTTAATAGCGTTCAGAAGATTTTTTTTTTTTAATTAACCGTTAAGAGAAAGCGTGATTTTATTCTAAACTTTAACTAATCAAGTTTTAAGCAACTTATGATATAAAACAAAATCGGATGGGGGGGGTTCTTCCGAAGTTAGTTGGTGACGTTATAAGTAATAGCGAGATAAGATGGGAGCCAGAAATTAGGGGTGGGGGACTGAAAATGATAATATAATGGATTGATTATACAATATTTAAGATCAACTTGGTAGATAAACATTTATGGACGAGAAAAAAAAAAAAAGAAAAAAGCTAGCATTTAATACAACAGAAATACATAAATTAAATACTGAAATAAAATGTAGTTATTAATATTTGAATCTTAAAATAAAAAAGTGCGAATTAGTAGAGAAAATCACTTATCACAACAACGCTTCCGTCTCCAAACTAGTGAAGAATTTAACTTTTAATAGCGTTCAGAAGATTTTTTTTTTTTAAATTAACCGTTAAGAGAAAGCGTGATTTTATTCTGAACTTTAACTAATCACGTTTTAAGCAACTTATGATATAAAACAAAATCGGATGGGTGGGGGGTTCTTCCGAAGTTAGTTGGTGACGTTATAAGTAATTGCGAGATAAGATGGGAGCCAGAAATTAGGGGTGGGGGACTGAAAATGATAATATAATGGATTGATTATACAATATTTAAGATCAACTTGGTAGATAAACATTTATGGACGAGAGAGAAAAAAAAGCTAGCATTTAATACAACAGAAATACATAAATTAAATACTGAAATAAAATGTAGTTATTAATATTTGAATCTTAAAATAAAAAGTGCGAATTAGTAGAGAAAATCACTTATCACAACAACGCTTCCGTCTCCAAACTAGTGAAGAATTTAACTTTTAATAGCGTTCAGAAGATTTTTTTTTTTTAAATTAACCGTTAAGAGAAAGCGTGATTTTATTCTGAACTTTAACTAATCACGTTTTAAGCAACTTATGATATAAAACAAAATCGGATGGGGGGGGGTTCTTCCGAAGTTAGTTGGTGACGTTATAAGTATTTGCGAGATAAGATGGGAGCCAGGGGTGGGGGACTGAAAATGATAATATAATGGATTGATTATACAATATTTAAGATCAACTTGGTAGATAAACATTTATGGACGAGAAAAAGAAAAACGAAAAAAAAAAGCTAGCATTTAATACAACAGAAATACATAAATTAAATACTGAAATAAAATGTAGTTATTAATATTTGAATAAGGAACGCAAGAGAGTTGTATGCTCAATCTGTTAAGTCCAAAGTAGCTGAGCAGCGGCTTGGTTCCCACCAGTTTTGGCAAATAGCAAACAGAATCCTGAACAGAAGCGTGTGCTCCATCCCAACTATTATCAATGGACCTGAGGTAATCTCGTCAGCATCAGACAAAGCCAAACTCTTTGTCAAGAACTTTGCAGCTTATTCTACCCTTTGCGACCAAGACCGCCAACCCCCAATATTTCCTCCTGTATCAGAAAACACGCTATGTGATATACGTATATCTGTACGTGATGTTGCCAAGCTAATCAAAAACCTTGATTCCAGTAAAGCAACTGGCCCTGATGGTATTCCAATTATAGTACTCAAAAAACTTCAACCTGAACTAGCGCCCATACTTACAAAACTGTTTAAACGTTGTCTTAAGGAGAATAGTTTCCCATCTCCCTGGAAAATCTCATCAGTATGCCCTGTATTTAAGAATTCAGGTGATCGCTCATCCCCCTCTCAGTACAGGCCAATAAGTCTCCTGTGCGTCATGAGTAAGTTGCTAGAATCTGTGTTAAATACAGAAGTAATCAAACATCTCAACAAAAATAACCTTCTTAGTGACACTCAATATGGTTTCCGTTCTGCTAGATCTACAGCAGATGTCCTTGCAGTTATATCGCATAGGATTAGCAAATCTCTCGACGGTGGCAATCTTTCTAGGGCAATTGCTCTTGACATATCTAAAGCCTTTGATAGGGTATGGCATAAAGGTTTACTTCATAAGATCGCTAGCTATGGTATAGCTGGAAAAGTCTTCTCAATTATTAAATCATTTCTTTCTGATAGGTTCATAAGAGTAGTAGTTGAGGGGCAAAAATCAGAAGCTCACAGTATTAATGCCAGTGTCCCTCAGGGATCCACCCTGGGCCCAACTCTTTTCCTGATCTACATTAATGATCTTCCAAATCATATCCTTACATCATTTGTAGACATTTATGCTGACGACACTACCATTTATGGTACCACATCTAAGACAGTAAACGAGCAAGTTCTCTCCAATTCTCTCTCCTCTGACCTTGAGCACGTAGTACAATGGGGAAAGGAGTGGCTGGTTACTTTTAATGCATCTAAAACCAAGCTTCTCTCTTTACATCATCAACATTCTAATCCACATTTGTCATCAATTGAAATGAATGGCTCTCGTCTTCAGGAGGCCTAAAGTTTTGACAAGCTTCTGGGCTTGACCATTAATCCTGATCTTAAATGGAACACGTATATCAAATCTGTTGCCAAGGCCGCTGGAAAAATGGTGAAATCTTTCTATCGATCCAGTAGATATCTCACTGCTGATGCTATTCTCTATCTATATAAGAGCCAGGTACGTCCAAGGATGGAATACTGTTGCCACATCTGGGCAGGACCTGCTAGAAAGGACTTGTCCTGCCTTGATAGAGTTCAAAATAGACTTCGTAGCCTCGTAGGAGATGTCCTTTTCTCCTCCTTTCAACCTCTATCTCACAGAAGAGATGTTGCGAGTTTGTCTCTGATGTATCGTTATTTTCATGGAAAGTGTTCAACTGAGCTTCAATCTACGGTCCCCCCTCGCCAAACTTTCACAAGAAACACTCGTCTAGCTGTAAACACTATCAATAATTTCCCCCACTCTTTATCTGTGCCTAAACCTAAACGTAGATTCCATGAACAAAGCTTCTTTCTTAGAACTGCACGCCTGTGGAATTGTCTTCCGTTTTCCTGCTTTCCGGCTGACTACAATATGGTTGTGTTCAAGTCTAAAGTAAATAAGTTCTTGATGAGCCGTTTCTATATAAGTTATTAAATTTACCAAATTTTCATTACTAATGATTACTATATTGACCAACTTCCACTGTACACTCTTTAACCCTTATCCTTGAGTGGCCTCTTGGCCTTGATAATGTGGTGATGCCTTTGTAAATATATATATATATATATATATATATATATATATATATATATATATATATATATACAAACCTTTTTTCTCAAACAGAACACGTTAGAAGGGATAGACACAATTAATTAAAATATTTAATTGTATGGCATTCAAGATTCAAACATAAGCATTACAATGCCAACCAGCTAGTTTTTTTTGTTTGTTTTATAAATAAAACACTAAGCAAACACTGATTAGAGTTCTTCCTTAACGTTGTCTTCGTCTTTTTTTCTGCTTCTTCGCCGTGTACATTTTTCTACTTGAAAAAAAAAAAATGGAAAAAAGAAAGAAAGAGTTAAAACGCTAAATCATTATTAAGCTTTGTAGAGGAGTAACTTTGTTCCTGTTTTACGTTTATGATTCGAGAATATATATTAAAAAAACAAAAACAATAAACAAACACTCCATGATTCCAGTTTTTCTCATCCTCTTCTTCTTCTTCTTCTTCTTCTCCCTTTTATTCTTCTTTCTCTTCTTCTTCGTCTTAAATATATGTTCCAAATGTAGAGAATTTACAATACTTTTAATCAGTATTAATGCTGAAGTCCCTCAAGGGGACCATCCTGAGCCCAACTCTCTTCCTGATCTACATCAATGATCTCCCAAAACGCATACTTAAATCATTCGTTGACATCTATGCTGATGACACGACCATTTATGGCAACACATCAAAGGCTGTAAATGACAAAGTTCTCTCTGATTCTTTCTTCTCTGATGTCGAGCGCGTGGTACAATGGAGGAAGATGTGGCTAGTTACTTTTAATGCATCTAAAACCAAGCTCCTATCGTTACATAATCAACCCTCTGATCCGCATCTGGCATCAATTGAAATGGATGGCTCTCGTTTAGGAAAGCTCCATGTTTTGATAAGCTTCTGGGCTTGACCTTTACTCCTGACCTGAAATGGAAGACGTACATCAAGTCAGTTGCCAAGGTAGCTGGAAAAATGGTAGGATCCTTCTACCGCTCCAGAAGATATCTCACTGTTGATGCAATTCTCTATCTATATAAAAGCGAAGTACGTCCAAGGATAGAGTACTGTTGCCACATCTGGGCAGGAGTTGCTAAAAACAGCCTATCCTGCCTTGACAGAGTACAAAATAGGCTTCGTAGCTTAGTGGGGGATGTCCTTTTCTCTTCCCTGCAACCTCTCTCCCACAGGAGAGACGTTGCGAGTCTGTCTTTGTTTTATCGTTACTTCTATGGAAAGTGCTCGTCTGAGCTCCAATCTCTGGTCTCCCATCGCCAATCTTTCACGAAAAACACTCGTCTAGCTGAAACCACTGCCAAAAATTTTTCCCACTCTTTATCTGTGCCAAAACCAAAACGTAGATTCCATGAGCAAAGCTTCTTTCTTAGAAGCGCACACCTGTGGAACTCTGTTCCGTCTGCCTGTTTCCCACCTGACTACAACCTGGATGTATTCAAGCCCAACATAAACAAATATCTGATGAACCACCCCCCTTAAGTAAGACACTTTATCAAATCTCCAATACTAACGTGCTGTACGCGCAATAACCCTTATCCCCCGAGTGGCTTCCGGGCCTTGATAAGTGGGGACATGAAATATATGTATACATGTATATATATTTATATATTAGGTTAGCAAGTTCTTGCGGAATTTTAAATTTTGATTTCAAAAGATGTAGTTTCTAATAAGTTTTCGTTAGAATACCTTTACCTTGTATATCATTGTAAATAGCGCTTTTGCTCTATCTAATCCTTTAAATTACAATCGTTAAAAAGAAAAGAAAAAGGCCAAATTCTTTTCCACAACAATACCCAACTGTACGTTGTTAAACCGACACTGCAGAAGCTGAACGAATTGGGTTAGGAAATTTTACCTCATCCGCCATACTCTCCAGACCTCTCTTTTCAGAACGTTGCATACAAGATAGAAAAAAAAAAAAAAAAATAAGAAGCAAATTCGCTCAATTTGTAAAAATTCAAACAGCTCGCAATATCAACAAAGCATTTGTGCCAGGTACCACTACTGAACGCACAGCACAATGGTGGTCTAAGAAATTTTGTGGTTGC
Source organism: Euprymna scolopes (assembly GCF_053919585.1). Lineage (NCBI taxonomy): Eukaryota > Metazoa > Mollusca > Cephalopoda > Sepiida > Sepiolidae > Euprymna > Euprymna scolopes. Next base: position 23,948,266 of record NC_136523.1, read on the forward strand.
GACGAGGATCTTGAAGATGATGAACGCTATAGTCGGCCATCGGTTAATGACAACGATCTATTAAGAACCTTAATTGAAGCCAAGCAAGCACAACCGTTGTAGAACTTGCTTCTTAATTAGACGTAACGTATACGACGATTTCCGACCACTTGAGAGAGATTGGAAAGACAAAGAAACTTGATAAATGGGCGCCTAACGAATTGAACAACTATAAAAAGAAACGCAGTTATGAAGTGTTACCCCCCTTCTTTTACGCATCAAGAACGACCCGTTTCTCAAAGTGTATTACTTGCGATGAAAAGTAGGTTCTTGACGACAACCGGCGACACTCAGCTCAGTGGTTAGACGCCAACAAAGCTTCACGACACCTCCCGAAGCCAAAGCAACAGCAAAAGGTCATGCTGACTATTTGGTGGTCTGCAATCTGTCTCATTCATTACAGTTTTTTCAATGCAGGTGAAACTAATATGGCGGATAAATACTGCATCAGAAGCTTCGATAACAACACCCTGCATTAGTCTACAGAAAAGGCTAAATTCTCCTCCACGACAATGCCCGACCACATGTTGTTAAACCGACCCTGCAGAAGTTGAACGAATTGAGCTAGGAAAATCTACCTCATCCGCCATACTCTTCAGACCTCTCACTTATAAACTACTACTTTTCAAGCGTCTCGACAACTTAAGACATACTTCAAACACCTATACGATATTAAAAACGCTTTAGTGACTTCATCACCACCAGAAGGCAAGATTTTTACATTACTGGCATAAATACACATGTTTTACGTTGGCAAATGTGTGTTGATCCTGATGGTGCTTATTTCGATCAATACCATTTTGTTTGAGCCGCGATATCTTCATGCGAATTTTATAAGTTGAAAACCGCAAGAACTTTCTCTTTAACCTGATATGATTATTTGTGTTTATTCAGGATAGTGTATGCGCAGACGACATGCGCACAAAGGAAATTTGATTTTGTACGCTGATGTACATGCTTCAGTCACAACACCTTCTATACCAAATTTCTTGATATATAATTTCTAATTAGATGTATTTTCTTATATATTCCTATTTCGCTCACATAAATTAATAAATGTACATTAATGATAATTATAAGGCAATTTCAAATAAATATTTAAAAAAAAATTGGTATATTTTACGGAATAAGCAGCGTCGTCAGAATTTTCTGCATAGTTTACATAAAATACCGAAAGGTACCTAAACGCTGAGCCAATAAAATCACAGAAGCCTACGTCTTTTACAAACCATTTACTCGCTATCATTGGACAAAAATATAGATAAATACAAAAATTAAAAGATAAAGTAAAACGTATTTTTGGCTGTCCTTTGTTCTTTGTTATTTTTAAGCAGATAATTTTTATACATTTTTTATATTCAAAATCTCTCGCGTAAATTCCTTACATGACATTTAAAGCTAAACATGATAATTTAAAAAATATATTTTCTACAAATTTATTTATTATTAGCAAGCATCCCGGTATTGTCCGGCCATACAATACCCTCTTAACACGATATATATAATCCTAACCCTAAACCTAACCCTCTTAACATGGTATTTTAATTTATGCGTACGTATTATTATAGAATCAATCCTCTATTGAATATTATATATTACGAGAAATAATTTGCATGGTGGACTTAATTCGCAAAAAAAAAAAAAAAAAAAAAAAAAAAAAATAATAAAAATAATAATAATGATAATATCGTTCATCAAATTTCGTTTGTGTTTGTGTACAATATCACGTCAGCTGATATTGGGGCTTGGCGATGAATACTCTGGAAAAGTCATTTCTGATTAATGTATAGTTTTAAAATATGCAAATGAAGAAATAATTTGCGGCCATTTTAAATGGTACCCCTTTGTTCATCGTAAATTTAATTTATTAATAAGAAAAACTAAAAATAAAATGGCGAGGTACACTCCTGCTTGAACAGTGAGTCATTCGATCTGTAGTCGAATGCTCTACCACTAAGCTACATACCCAGATTATTATAAATTTTTTAAGAAAAAAATGATTTGCTCAGATTTTATTATCTTCCTTGGCCGGTGTAGCGTAAAATATTCCTCTGTAACAATTCCCCCTTTTTATCCATAAGAAAAAGCTATTTTAAGATCGGATTTTTTCTATTTTCGATACTTATTAGATGAATTTCTGTATAAAACATATCTTAGAACACTGCCAAACATATAAATTAGCTTTGTGCGAAATTGGGAAAAGATAGGCTCAACCGTTTCGGACCCTATGAGAAACTCTCTCTCTCTCTCTCTCTCTCTCTCTAATACACACATGCACACACAAATGGACTTTTATATAATAGTAGATTTAAATAAAACTGTAATTAAATCAAAAGTAAGGATTAAACAAATTAGTCTTTGAAGTAATTTTGTAATTTTGCTATTAATATTTTTATCTACATATTATTTATCTGCCTTTTATCTATATATATATATTTATCTGCCAACGTTTTTTCCTCTGAGGAGAAGAGCTTATCTTTGAAACTCCATGGAATAAGGAATTTTTCTCGCTTTTTCTTGTATTCCTTAATTCATTTGCACGTAATGTCCTTCTTCATTATATCTGGTTAGAAAATAATCACGCCATGACATGAGTGCTTTTTATGACAGTTTTATGAGTCTTACTACTTCCATACCAGCTCATAACATTGGATGCGGGCGATTTATTTGTGACACGATCACTAGAACATTATCATACAAGACGATCGGATTCTCTCTGTCCGGATTGTTTCTTAACAATTTATCGTGCATAATTAGTAAAACATATTTTTACAGTTAATTTATCAATATAATAGCGCAGAATTTCTTATCGAGGAAACGAATGTCAAAAATAGAATCATTAATTGTACCCAAAGAAAGAAAGAAACAAAACAAACACAGCAACAGCTTCGTCGTACATTAGTCGTGCCTACATTTATCGTGCATAATTAGTAAAACCTATTTTTACAGTTAATTTATAAACTTAATAGCGCATCATTTTTCTCGAGGAAACGAATGCCAAAAAAATAGAGTCATTAACGGTGCTCAAACAAACAAGCATACAAACAAACAAAACAAAAAACAGCAACTATTTTAGTACATTTGTCGTGCCTCAATTTGTCGTGCATAGTCAGTAAAACCTATACTTACATTTAATTTATCAAATTAACCGAGCATCATTTCTTACAATTTTTCTAAATGTTCATCCTTGCAGGTGGCCTCATCATCAACATAACGAGAGCCTCCATTCTTGAAAGATACTCTGAATACAAGAACAAATGGGAACCGTACATCGCGAAAAAGGAAGAAGAACAAAAATGGAGAGAAGTTTGCAGAACAATTTTCAAGAATTATTGCTTCGGAAAAGATGGGATCATGTACATCCACGAAGTTCTATAAAACGCCATAAACTCAAAATTGTAAAACAATAAATGCACCAATAAACGCATATTTTCAGTTTCTTTTTGATTTCGACTTCCGGTCGTTACATCCGCTTTATTTGTCGGGAATTTTTTCATTTACTACAGGGTGGAACGATAAAATTGTCGCACCAGAAAAGACGACTTGATTCCATTTCCGTTTGATGAAAACCGCTTTTAATTTATTGTTGCAGACAATCCTCTAGTTGGCCAGTTGTGTACAAGAGTGATAGAAGCCTTCTTTCATGTCGTAAAGTAACACAATGTCCAACGAGCAAGATCGGAGTTGCGCCGCTTTACATGCTCTCTACCGATCCTAGTTATGGCAGCAGAACAATTGCCAGCCCCCTTAAAGTGCATCGCTGGATTACGCCGAATAACAGGGATGTGTGCAGGATGTTGAAAACAATGTTTCCGGCCACCGTTATGGTGTTTGGTGTGGTTTCAAGTGAGAGCCACATCATGCAACCTCACATCGTCGAAGTCGGTTTAAACGTCAGCACCAAAATATAGAAACCAGCTAATTATCGAAAGTGTTCAAATTATTGGTCATTGTGGGCCAGGAACAGCTAACAACGCTCACTCCTTGAATAGAAAACGTTCCTAATCAGTTCCATTGGTATGTTGATACATCTTCTTTCAATGGCTGCTTTCAACTCATTCATTGTAGTTCATTGTATGATGTGAACCCTGTGTTTAACATGCCTCCACCCACCCTCCACCATAAAAAAGAGAATAATCCATGGTTGGGGGGAGGTCAAATCCGGTGAGCGTGGACAGTACTCGATACTTCCGCTTCGTCCTAACTATCTGTTTCGCAGGTGACTATCAAGATATGCTCTTACGTCATGATGATAGTGGGGAAGTGCTCCATCCTGCAGGAATTGCCATTCTTTATTCCTAACCATCTCTTGGGAACGTGGCGTAGCGTATTCATGTAGCAAGGTAAGATAATCTAAAGAGTGTATACATTTTATTGGGACACCCTGTAGTAAAGTAACACCAAAGCCAGCCTGATCTGCGCTATCCGCCGAGTATTCGCCGAGCACCCACTGACACTTATGGAAAAAGCATACTCCCGATTCCGGACCTGTATAAAATCGGTGATTGAGTCTGAAGGCGACTAAATTGCATAGATGTCAGCTCTACTACATAATATAGTTACTTGAATTTATTTTTTCAATACAAGTTTTAAAATAAATTTTCTAGTGTTGTTTTCTTTAGGACGGCAAATTTATCGTTCCACCCTAACGTATTTCTAAAACTAGTAAATATTTCTGATATTGTTCACAGAAGCAAATTCTACAAATCATTTTTCATGTTTAAAAAATGTGACTGACAGACAGACAAAAATCTCTGTTTTTATAAGTTCAAATAAGTCGGTTGGTAGAACCTCATACTAAAGATCTTATGGTTTCGGTTTTGATTTCGGGCCATGGAACCTGCTTTATTTATTGGACATTTATATTTAGTAATACTGCGAATGAAGACTTTCTAAAAATGGTTAAAATATCAATTTCGAAATGAAACAAATTTGGCAACGTATTAATTACGTTAAAAATGGTTAAAATACCCATTTCGAAATGAAACAAATTTCGCAACGTATTAATTACGTTCAAAATTGTTAAAATATCCATTTCGAAATGAAATAAATTTCGCAACGTATTAATTACGTTAAAAATTGTTAAAATATCCATTTCGAAATGAAACAAATTTCGCAACGTATTAATTACGTTAAAAATTGTTAAAATACCCATTTCGAAATGAAACAAATTTCGCAACGTATTAATTACGTTCAAAATTGTTAAAATATCCATTTCGAAATGAAACAAATTTCGCAGCGTATTAATTACGTTAAAAATTGTTAAAATATCCATTTCGAAATGAAACAAATTTCGCAGCGTATTAATTACGTTAAAAATTGTTACAATATCCATTTCGAAATGAAACAAATTTCGCAACGTATTAATTACGTTAAAAATTGTTAAAATATCCATTTCGAAATGAAACAAATTTCGCAGCGTATTAATTAAGTTAAAAAAAAGTTCTTAATTTTTTTTAGATGAGGGCTGAATTTTTTTATATTATTTTTTTTGATCGGTCTATTGTTCTTATCTCGAGTGTTATTTGTGCCACGTTTCGGTCGGATTGTCCTTCGGTCGTCTTCAGGCATTTTGGTTGTTGTTTGCGAAAGAAAAGATGCATTGACAACCCTTCCGGATCAGAATTGAACTTAAAGGGATATGGATGATAAAAAAAATCAAGAAAGTACCTATAATATAATAGGAGCACTAGGAACAATTCCGAAAACTTTGAAAAAAGAATGGGAGAAATTGGAATCAGAGGGATGGCTGGAAAAATACAACGAATTGCAATAATGAAAACAGCTGAAATATTAAGGAAAACCCTTGAATGCAGAAACTAATACACATAAGCCCGTGTACGGACTACACAAACTACTGCAGAGACAAAACATGAAGAAGCGTTACATGGAACCAAGAACATTGAAGATGCATATTCATAAGTTCTCTACCCTGTGCCGCATCCCTTCTATTACCCAATCACTCCCCAAATAAAGCCAAATAGCCAAGAAGGGTCAAGAATGAGGGAAAGACTGAAGAGAGAGCACTGCTGGACAAGTGTGAAGAGAACTGGGACCTTGGGGAGGCTTATTGCTACTCAAATTCCAGTGGAGACCAATGGCCGTTGCCAGCGAGAAATCAATGGTAAGCGGCTGTTGTGATAATGCAAAATCATTTGCAAATGATATCAAGAGGTGGAGATTGGTTGGTTGGTTGTTTTTGTTTTACGGCATATCAACCCTTTTCGGGTTATTTAATGGCGAATCCAAAGATTTTGAAGAAAATTTTTTTTAATAGAATATATTTGTTGTTTTCAAGTCGGTTTCTATTTAACCCATAGTTGGAACCCTAACAGGTACTACCACTCCGGGTCAGAGTGAACCTGGGAGCAATGATAATTAAAGGGTGGCTCCACACTCCCCAAAACCCGCAAGCTGGGGCCTCACCACTGGATATAGCTTATGGTCATATCCAGGACCCCCATTGAGGGACTTTTACCCTCTGCAGGGGGGCAGTCAGTGTATTCTAATGCCCCACCGACAGGGCCGCAAGAGGTGGAGAGTACTGGAAAACTGGGGAGACTTGTTGTCAACCAAGTTCAAGAGAGCACCACAGATTGTTTTCAAGGAGAGATCTTTATGACCTGTGTGAAAGCTCCTTGTGAGCCGCCAATAACACCACTACTACTACTACTACTACTACTACTACTTATAATAATAATAGTAATAAAAGGAGGAGATAGGCTCTGTCTATCGCCCGGCTTTCATACTCCTTCTTTGCCTATTGGCCAGGCGTAGAGGTACTATCACAGGGACTCGTTTGAATCACCCAGTGGTTGACCTTGTTTCCTGACTGGGGCAATGAACGCCACTTTTCCCCGCTACCGCCACATCCCATCCCCCTAAACTGGACACAGTGGGGTGCTTCAGTGCCATACATGTCGGTGCAGTTGGACTGGGCTGGCTTTGCCTAATGGAGTGAGGGTACTGGATTGACAGATCCCTAACTCTTTGGTACCGATTAAAGAGGCTGCTCCATCAACAGTTGTATAATATCGGGATGTTTGTAGTGCCATGTCGCGTATGGAAAGAGACCCTGCACTCATCCCCGGTGGGCTTTCCTGAGGCCACAATCCTGTGGGTGAGGGAAGCTGATGGTCTACTTGTCTGCACAACTACTTGTCCAGCACCCCCTCACTCACTCACCCAAACTGAAACTTTTAAATAAAATGAAATGACAGCTCAAGCAAAAGTTACGTTTAACCAGGACCAAACTCAAAGAAAACCAACCTGCCTCCTCCCTTGAGGCTCGCATTTACGAATATCCGCGGGCTTAGAACTAACTTCGATGATGTTGAATCATTTCTCCTTGTAAACACCCCGGATATCTTAGCATTAAGTGAAACTAACCTTCACTCCTCCATTCCCTCTAACCACTTTAACATGCCTGGTTATCTCCCACTCTACCGTAAGGACTCGGACAGACATATGCATGGGCTTGGAGTCTATATTCGTAACACCCTCCCCCGACTAGAGAAATAAAACTAGAATCAGAGGACCAGGCCTTTATGTGCTTCAGACTAAATATACAACACAATATTAGCTACTTGTATTTTCTCTACCGCTCTCCCTCAAACCAAGACTGTACCCTGATAAACAAAGTCTCAGACAGCATAGATATAGCACTCTCCCTCGATACTAGCGCACAAATACATATATTTGGTGACTTCAATGTCCACCACAGTAACTGGCTAGGATTCTCTAATCACACAGACGTAGCTGGTAGCACAACACATAGCTTCTCTATATCCCATTCCCTATCTCAGTTGGTTACATTTCCGACACGTTTTCCAGACCAGCAAGATCAACATGCCTAACTTCTAGATCTCTTTCTGACAACGGTTCCCGATGACTGTACAACAAATGCCCACAGCCCACTCGGGAATGCTGATCACGCTGTGATAATGGTAGAAATCAGCCTAAATTCTCGCCCTAAAACTGAAGACCCACTACTCAAAACAACGAGGTATTACAAAAAGGCTGATTGGGAAGCCATCAGGGAACTCATCAGAGATGCCCCATGGCAAAATATCTTTACTCTTCCAGCGGAACAGTGTGCAAATGAGACCACTGAATGGTTCAAAACTGCAATTGAAGCACATGTTCCTGCACGGAAATTCTATAGCAAGCCCCACTCTCCCCAATTGTTTACTTCTGCTTGTGAAGCTGCCATTTGTCAAAGGCAGCATGCGTTCCGCAGATTCAACTGACATAAGTCCAGCTCAAATAAACAGAAGTTTATAGAAGCTAGAAATAATTGTAAGAGAGTGATAGAGACAGCTAAGACAGATTACTCTGAAACCACCAGAAAACGCATCGAAGCACAGAAATTAGGAACCCGGGATTTTTGGAAAATCTACAACAGCGTAGTAAATAATGGACAGTCAACTATTCCCCCACTATCAAACAATCATGAGGTTGCTTGCACGGCACCTGACAAGGCTAATCTGCTTGCCAGTCAGTTTGCCTCAAACTCAACACTGAACTCGGTACACCACTCCCTCCCTGATTTTCCTCTGCGAACAGACGCCACACTAGACGATTTGAAAATCACCCCTTCTCAGGTACATGCTATTATAAAAAACCTAGACACATCAAAAGCATGTGGACCAGATCTCATCCCGGCTGTGCTATTAAAAAAAATGCTCTGTCGAGGTTGCTCCAGTTCTCTCCAAACTTTACAATAAATGCCTTAACGAATCTTGCTTTCCCGACTGCTGGAAAACCGCCTCTGTGGTACTAGTCTTCAAGAATTTTGGTGAAAGAACGGACCCACTAAATTATCGCCCCATTAGCCTCCTCCCGCTTTTCGCTAAAATATTTGAGTCCTTAATTAATCAAGCCCTAGTCCAGCACCTAACAGCTGCTAAACTCCTGACTGACAAACAATATGGATTCAGGCAAGTCCGTTTAACAGCAGATATCTTAACTGTAGTTTCTGAACGTATATACCGTTCATTGGACAAAACAGGGGAGGATAGAGCGGTAGCCCTTGATATATCTAAGGCTTTTGACAGGGTATGGCACGATGGTCTTCTAAGGAAAATTAGATCATATGGAATCACTGGAAGAATTCATAATGTAATTAAATCCTTCTTAAGTAAGAGAAAAATCCAAGTTGTTCTCGACGGTTTTACATCTAAACAATATGACATAAATGCGGGAGTACCTCAGGGGTCTATCCTTGGACCTCTATTATTCCTGATATTCATAAATGACCTCCCTGATAAAATTGTTTCGGAGATGGGTATATTTGCTGATGACACCACTCATTATAACAGATATGAGGGGAAAACAAATGAACACATATCCAAGGAAATGGCACAAACACTAGAGGATGACCTCTGTAGTGGAATGGGGACAAAAATGGATGGTCACATTCAATGCTGCTAAGACTAAGCTTGTTTGCTTCAATAACTACAAGAAAACTTCTCTACCACCAATAGCAATGGCCAAGAACACATTGCCTGAAAGTACTTCTTTTAAACTCCTCGGCCTAACGTTTACAGGGAATATGAACTGGAATATATACATTGAGAGCATTGCCAAGGCTGCTGCAAGGAAGGTTGGCTCCCTCTACCGTGCTAGAAAACTACTCACGCCTGACAGTATCCTATACCTCTATAAGGCCACCATTCGCCCATGTATGGAGTACTGTTGTCACATCTGGGCTGGTACATCTGCTGCTTGTCTCTCGTTCCTGGACAGGGTTCAAAAGAGAGTCGCCAACCTGATAGGTCCTGAACTGTCATCTAGGCTTCAGCCTCTGTCCCATCGACGCGATGTAGCATCCCTCTGCCTGTTCTACAACTACTTTAATGGTGAATGCTCTGACGAACTGCAAACACTTGTACCTCCCCGACGTAACTACTCCCGACAAACCCGACAAGCTACTAAGTCTCATCCCTTTACAGTAGAGATCCCTAGGTGCAAGAAAGCCTTTTACTCCAATAGTTTCTTCCCCAGAACTGCGGATCTTTGGAACTCCCTTCCGGGATTCTGCTTTCCCAACTGCACTGATATGCAGAAGTTCAAGTGTAATGTTAACAAACATCTTTTTACTCATCTCCCTTTATAATGACCCTGCTAATTAAGTCCCTGATAGTAGCCCCCTGCTTCAAAGTGGCACTGTACCTTGTTTGGAGTGAAAATTCAATTAAAAAACAAAAAAAGAGCTGTTAAAGGCAAAATAAATTATTTCGAACTATAAAAATAATTCCAACGTCATTGATGTTCAACAATTCATTTAATTTTGATTATCCTTTATCTTTGAAGTCATGTTTTGAAAATCTATGACGTCAATCATAATTCTGTGACGTCAATCTAAAGATATCATTGTCTTTTAACCTAATAAAGCTCTATTTAGGAGAAAGTGACGACCAGTAACAAAAATACTGTCAGACTTCAGAGTATAGGCACGATGCTCAAAATATATAGACATTTTGACCCCTCTCTTTACTTAAAAGATTCACCTAAAGTCAGGAAATTAACTAATTTTTATAAAATTTTCACACAGATG
>NC_136523.1:23961362-23988862 GCF_053919585.1 Euprymna scolopes
TATATATATATATATATATATATATATATATATATATATATATATATATATATATATATATATATAACTACTTCATTTATTCGCATAAATTTAATATATGAAAGTATAGATTTATGCGTAAACTTTAAGTATTTACTTCAAAAGTGCTCAATACGTAGGTAGAGCTAGTTAGTAATTTATAAAATATATATGGCGATTAAGCTACACTGAATATTCTGCGTTTCATCCAACTATAGGATTCGTCAGGCTTATTACTATATATATATATATATATATATATATATATATATATATATATATATATATATATATATATATAGCTTTTTATGTATATATATATATATATATATATATATATATATATATATATATATATATATATATATATATTTGTTTTGCTGGCTGTTCTGAAAGATAGCCACTTGCATAAATTTAGCATGTAAAAATAAAAATAAAACGTAACAGGAAAGAAGTTTGAAATAAAAAAAACGCCATAAAATTTGAAAAGTATCAAGGGAGGTAATTCAAGAAAAATTATTACAAGTTTGCTTCCCTTGGTTAACCACTCGCATCACGATGACTTTATTTGACTCAGAATGGGAGAGAGCAAGGAAAATAGAAAGTCTGACTGCAATTTAAATAAGTACTTTTTGTTTTGTTCTATTTTTGAAACCGGCGATAAGGGAGTTAACTCGCATCGACTAAACAGCAACAAAAAAAAGAAACAAACATATTTTTTGCAAGAGATAATTTTAGTCAATAAAATCGATTAAATAAAATATATATAAGTAAATACAAAATCGATTAAATAAAATATGTATAAGTAAATACAAAAATTTAAAAAATGACCCCGCCACGACAAGAGTCTAGTCCTAGAAACTGTCGAGGCAGTTTACGAAAAGGAAATAAACTAAGAAAAACATCGTATCTTTTCGACAATTTTGCCCCTGCATAGTATAAACACCCCCAACCACCCATGTTAAAAACGGCTTTCGAGGTTAGGAGTGTCTATTCTGAAAGCCGTTCTTAACATGGGGAGGTTGGGGTGTTTATGATACGCTGGGGCACGTCGTAAAAAATTACGAAAAAAAAAAAAAATAGCGACCATAAAAATAAATCGATAACAAATATGAATACACGAACACCATACCTAAACCATGATCTCCAGAAAATCGTTAATCCCGGAAATTTCTGAAACAGTTTACGAAAATAAAACAAATTAATTAAAAAACAAAAAAAAAAAACTAAAAAAAATATCAATAATAATGACAGAAATGAATACACGAATACTGTACCTGGACCCGAATAGCCGTTAGTGCCAAAAATTGCCGAAACAACTAACACACTCCAAATGCCAATTAATTATAATACACAATTATACTGAGTTACTAAATTCAGAAAAAAAAGAAAGGAAACAAGTTAATTTACCGTATCATCGGACTACTGTTATCATTTTGAGTGTGATTTTCACTACGTTTCGGTCGATATAACCTCCGACCTTCTTGAGGTATATCTTGTCGAACTCGGGAATGTTTCTGCCGAATTCGTGAATTTCGACGAAATTTCGAGCGGAACCCTTTATTTACGTCACGGGAGTAGCGTGCTTTTGTTTCGTCAGCCATGACTGGATAGAGGTTCAAACTAATACGCAATTTTTCGGTCGCCCACACTGAGGATTGAACCTTCAACCTTCAGGAGAATATCACTTTTACAATTAATTTTTCCCCAGTACTTATGGTTGACGGAACAAGAGCACACTACCCCCGTGACGTAAATAAAGGGTTCCGCTCGAAATTTTGTCCAAATTCCCGAGTTCAACAAGATGCACCTGAAGAAGGTCGGAGGTTATATCGACCGAAACGTGAAAATCACACTCAAGATGAGAACAGTAGTCCGATGAATGATAATACAAATTACGAATCCTCATCTCAAAAATTCAGAAACGTCAAGTTAACAAACGAACTAAAAATTAATTAAATGTTAACTAACGAAATAAACTTGTTAATTAACGTTCATAAAACCAAAAGAAAATAAATTGTACCACTGAAAAAATGTTTAAGCTACAAGAATAAATTGAACTTGTTAATTAATGAAAAAAAAAAAAATAATACAAAGTAGATTCAATGACTTTCCAGACTTTTTTTTGTACAGGCATTTAAAATTGTCGTAGACCCTTGAAAATTCACTATGCTTTTTTTCTTTTTTTTTTTTTTACATGGAGGTCACCACTTATCAAGGGGCCCGGAAGCCACTCGGAGATAAGGCTATTGCGTGTACAGTAATCAATGGTATAGTATCGTAGTAATAGTTAGTATTGGATATTTGATAAAGTGTCATTACTTAAGGGGGCGGTTTGTCAGGAATTTGTTTATGTTGGACTTGAAGACATCCAAGTTGTAGTCAGGTGGGAAACAGGCAGACGGAAGAGAGTTCCACAATCGTGCATTTCTGAGAAAAAAGCTCTGCTCATGGAATCTACGCTTGGATTTAGGCACAGATAAAGAGTGGGGGAAATTAATGACAGTGGTTTCAGCCAGACGGTGTTTTTCGTGAAAGATTGGCGAGGGGGGACCAGAGATTGGAGCTCAGACGAGCACTTGCCATGAAAATAACGATAAAACAAAGACAGGCTCGCAATGTCTCTTCTGTGGGAGAGAGGCTGCATGGAAGAGAAAAGGGCATCCCCACCAAGCCACGAAGTCTATTTTGTACTCTGTCAAGGCAGAATAGGCTGTTTTTAGCAGCTCCTGTCCAGATATGGCAACAGTATTCCATCCTTGGACGTACTTGGCTTTTATACAGATAGAGAATTGCATCAGTAGTGAGATATCTTCTGGAGCGGTAGAAGGATCCCACCATCCTTCCAGCGACCTTGGCAACAGATTTGATGTACGTGTTCCATTTCAGACCAGGAGTAAAGGTAAAACCCAGAAGCTTGTCAAAACACGAAGTCTACCCAAGACGAGAGCCATCCATTTCAATTGATGCCAGATGGGGGTGAGATCGTTGATGATGTAAGGACAGGAGCTTGGTTTTAGATGCATTAAAAGTAACCAGCCACCTCTTCCCCCACTATACCAAGCGCTCAAGATCATAGGAGAGAGAATCAGAGAGATCTTTGTCATTTATAGTCTTTGAAGCGTTGCCATAGATGGCCGTGTCATCAGCATAGGTATGAATGAGATCACTGACCAATTCCAGATTAGCTTTTTACTTTGTGGCGTCGGTGGGTTCAGGGTCGCCTGACGAAGTCTCATTGACTGAAACAGAAGCCCGTTTGTAGCGACCAAATGCAACTGTTTATCCTCAAATAAAATAAAATTTTTGAGCACTATCTAACAACCTCGTTGTATTCATTAGACCTGACTTTTAAATATCTCAAACCTATATATATATATATATATATATATATATATATATATATATATATATATATATATATATATATAATTTATTTATACAAACATTAATGGCTACATATGTGCATACATGTTTCTGTAATCACCCGCGTTGGGGGATTACGTCTTCAGGCCTAGAATTACCGTCGAAAACTGATTTAATATACCTGCTCTGTTCACTCATTGAGCACTCTTTGGTAGACACATGTTGTTTCATTGGATGTACTTCTAGGAAACTAAACTCTACTGGCTATATATATATATATATATATATATATATATATATGTATATATATATATATACTTAGGGGATTAGAACAAGTGTCTATAGAGCAGAGTTTATTTCAATGTATTAGTGAATTCATTAATACAATTAAAAGAAGAAAAAGGAAAACGGTGCTCGTTGTAATGTAGATATATAATAAGCTCGATAGGCATATATATCCTAGAGCTAGTTAAATATTAAGTAAGATGATTGATAATGTATAATTAAAATTAAAAATTAAAAATCGGTTTCATAAGGAAGAACAAACAAAACCAATAAAATGTACGATGGTTTCGGAAACGATGTTTTTATTATGACAGACATTTTTTAAGTAAGGCAGATGTATCTTTTAATGGTTCGCCTTCTAAAAGTGGTACATATCATCGTCAATGCATTCATTGGGATGGTAAATTTAGTTTATTATATTCATAAACTACATTTACCATCTAGGTATATTTTTGGTGCCTTTAGAAACCTCCCACCCAATATTTTTGCTGATGAGGAGACTTTGTTTCAAAAACTATATGATAAAATTATTGTCCAAAATGTACTGTCTATCACAATAAAAACATCGTTTCCGAAACGATCGTACAATTTATTGATTTAGTTTGTTCTTCCTTATGAAACCGATTTTTAATTTTTAATTTTAATTATAAATTACCAACCATCTTACTTAATATATATATATATATATATATATATATATATATATATATATATATATATATATATATATATTTAAAAAGTTCACGTATGCTTCGGAAATAGTGATTTCAAGGTTGTGAAGTTTTTGTAGCGTGAAAACGATGTTTTTATTTGTATTTAATATTTAATTTTTCATATTTCAAGCGGTCCTCTGCTCTTGTCCATAAAACAGTATCGAAATGAAAATGAAAGACGTTGAAAAAAAAATTAAAAAAACAACAACGAAAAAAAAAACTGGAAATTTGTATTTTTGACAGCGTTCATTTTCTGGCAACAATATTCGGACGAGTTCAAGTGAATTATTTTTACAGTTTGTAGAAAAAGAATGTTGTATTTTTTATTTTATAAAACTTTTTGCAACTTATTAGCGTTCATTTCAAACAGCAAAAAAAGACGCAATTGATTTCAATATTTATAATAGATAATTAAAAATGATTTCAATATTTATTAATAGATAATTCAAAATGAAATACTTTGCGCGGTAAAATAATATTAATAATAATAATAATAATAATAATAATAATAATATTAATATTAATATCATAATTATATTAATAGTTCTCATAATTATAATAGTTGAAACAAAAATAATAATAAATATAGTAAAGTAATAATAACAATGGTTAAATAATATTGCTAATAATATTATTGTTCCTATTTACTTTATTAATATTAATATAATAATTATATTAATAGTTCTCATAATTATAATAGTTGAAACAAAAATAATAATAAATATAGTAAAGTAATGATAACAATGGTTAAATAATATTGCTAATAATATTATTGTTCCTATTTACTTGCTTAATATGTATTAGTGATGGGACGATACCAATATTTCTCCCGATTCCGATACAATTACCGATTCTAATTCCGATTCTTTATTCGATTTTTTATTCTTTATGTAAAAGTACATTTGTTGTAGAGGACGATCTATAGATTTTAGTTTTACTGGTATTTTAAAATCAATTAATATTTATCATCTTATTATTACAGCTGGCAGTGGAAAATTTTGTTTTAATCAAAATCGAATTAAAAAAAAAAGAAGCTAATTGAAAAAATCGTTTTTGGCATCGGAAAATAGGCACAATTTTTTCCGATTCCGATACTGATTCCGATAAGCTAAAAAATTCCGATTTTTCCGATTCCTGATTCCCGATTACGATTAATGGTCCTGTGAATATATAGTCCGCCCGGTATTGCTCGCTCCTAAATACGCATAAATTTGATATTCTGATTGATGCAGATTTCGTATTTATTATTATATTAGATGTACCCAGTCACGCGTTGTTGTGGTTCAACACACACACACACACACACACACACACACACACACACACACACACACACACACACACACACACACACACACTTTGATAATAATCAGAAATTGACAGTGTAAAGGCTCCAAAATCACATGTAAGGAGATTAGGCAGTATTTTAACTATCAATTTCTGGTTATGATTAAAGGTTAGAATCAAGCATTATGGTTCACCTTGAACTGTTTCGGCAATTTCCGGGACTCGGCTATACTAATTGTGTTATTATTTATTATTTTTTTTTTTTCATTTAACATTGTTTCATTGTTTGATTATTAGTTATTTAATTTACTTGTTTTCTTTTCGTATTTGCTTCGGCAATTTCCGGGACTCGGCAATATAGTTATGTATACAAAAAAAAAGATGTATTTAGCGTAAAAAAGAATTTTAGTCAAGTGTACGGGAACGCTCACACACGCACGCGCACACACGCACACACACACATGCTCACACACGCACACACGCACACATGCATGCACGCTCACACGCTAACACTCATACACACACGCGCTCACACACACACACACGCTCACACACGCACACACACATGCACACACACACGCACAAACACACGCACACACACGCACATACAGATGCACACACACATGCACAAACACACACACACGCACACACACATGCTCACACACACACGCACGCGCACACACGCACGCACACACGCTCACACGCACACACGTTCACACGCTCACACCTCACACGCACACACACACACACGCTCACACACGCGCCCACACACATACACCACACACACACGCACACACACACAAACACACACACACACACACACACACACACACACACACACACGCACATACACATTAACATTGTTTCATTGTTTCATTGTTTTATTATTAGTTATTTAATTAACTTGTTTTTTTTCGTAAATTATTTCGGCAGTTTTCGGGATTCGGCTGTAGTTATGTAAACAAAAAAGATTTATTTAGCGTAAAAAATGTTTTAATCAAGGGTACCGAAACGCGCACGCACGCACACACAGCACGGTAACATAAATGCATAAGAAGAATTAACATCTTAATTTATGTATTTAATGAAAGATAGAGATAATCTTTGGATTATTAACATGCCTTTAACATCTACAATGTATTTTATGAGAAATTAAAAAAACATTTTTCAATTATTAACATGACACAAAGTTACGTGACAGCCTCTCGTGCTTAGGTCAGCAACTGACCTCTAACCTCATCGGAAACTGTGGCTCGTGATCGTCTTCTTCCGAGAGGGCTTCACAAAATTCTTTGCGTCTCTGTGTTGGTTTCTGCTAAAAAGCAAGAGTAAAGCTTTGCATGCGCGCCAGAAAAGAAAGACAACTCAGGGTTTCTAGTTACGAAAGTTAATTTCACAAAAGTTACAGATTTGTACATACATTCACCAAAACATTTTAAATCTCACAAAAATCTTATTCTTCGTCCACTTGATGCCGGTCAGGATAGAGGGGGGTCTCGGGCGTACTGGGAGCGGGTTTTTTTTCTTGAGAATTGGCTTCAATCTGCCCAAAACAACCTGGGCGCTTGCTTAAATATTCAAGGGCTGGTGGGTTTGCCGATTTTCCAGACCAACCAAAATCCAACACGTCAAGAGGGGAATCCCCAGCCAATTCAGCAAATCGTCCATATTTTCGAAAATCTGAGACCAAAACTGAAATCCTTTCACACGACCTCAGGGGTCAAATCCTGTAATTCAGAAAGCCATAGTCTGAACAGGTGTTCTCACAACCAGTCAAGGTCTGTGTTCATCTCCACATTATTCTGACATTTCCGGTCCTTGGGGTTTTTAAGCAAAAAAAAATCATGTCTGTTTATCTTCAAGTACACTACTCATCACTTTTGATAGGTCACCCGCCGCTGTTCGGGATTCAATTAACGTGCAACAGACAATCTTAGCATATTTAACCGGCCCCCTTCAGGGTTTAGGGTTCTCTCAACCTCACCAAAGGGGGCAACATCGCTCCTTCAAGAAGGTTACGTCACAGTGACGCCAAGTTTGAATGTTAGCCCGTGTTCGTTTATTCAAAAGAATCAGCTCCTGAATGTGAGGATGGTCAGCGGTCAGCCAATCATAATGGAAGGATTTTGTCAAGAGAGTCGTTATTATTTATGAATTAGCAAACGGGAAAGATTATGGCATGTCTACGAGTTACGAACGGTGAAAGCATCATATCTGTATAAGGTGTGTATTTCCTCCCGATGTTGACTGGTGGCGGTAGGAAGACTTGGTATTTAGAGGAAAAATAGAAACTATTTCCTCTAAAGATGGAACGATTGTGATGGTGTTGCTCCTAGGTTGCAATGTAGGAATTTAATAGAACGACTAAATATGTCTAAAATATATAAAATTACATAAGATAGTGGATAAAAATTACATAAGATAGTGGCAAAGAGTCTAGAAGTAATAAATTTGTATGTGGCATCTGTTGTTGAAAACCTACGGTATTTTGGTCCAAAGAGAAATTTCTGCAATAAAAATATTATATATGGAGAGTATATTGAACTCAATATATAGTAATGATTTAAAATTAAAAAAAAAACTGACTCGTGCGTCACCACCGAGAATAGAAACAAAAACGTTTAGCTTACGATTTACTTTTTCCTTTTACGTTAATACCTGAACTATGAAAACATGTTTGCTGCAAGGCTAAAAATTAACACATGAACCAATAGCTATTACGTTACGCATGCATATTCGTAATGCCATCATTCGACCTTTATCTGGCAAATTTCATTTTTAAAATTTTCACACTTTTCCACCGATTTCCCCGGCTAAAACCGAAATATTAAGTTTCGCAGTGGTTCGAATACCCTATATATTAAGTTTCATGTATTTAGACAAAAAACTGACGGAGGAGTTTGGTAGGAAAATTTTTTAAACACACACACACACACATACACACACACATATATATATACGCATATATATAGAAAGTATTTTTGTGTTTACTATAAACTTTTACGCAAATATTATGCAAGTATAAATCATGTAGAATATCTACATGAATATAATTACACGTAATAGTTAACTAAAGATGATCATCGCATGAGAAAACCGAAAAAAACTAATAGGGAATTAATTAAAATGAATGTTTAAAAGAATATGCAAATTAGCTAGATCTTTTGCAGACGAATGCAATTCCACGACCCATATATAAGACAACACATTTTATTTTTAAATAAATAGAAAAAAAGGCATTTTTTTTCTTGGCCTTCGAGCCAGAATAAAAGTGTTATTATCTTTTTTTTTTACCTGTAAATAGAAAGAGGTTTTAAACGATTGTGTTCAAAATAGGACGCCCTCCAGTATGAAAGGGTGAATGCGGTATTATGGTGAAACAGAATACTAGCTAAGATAATCTTTTGTTTAGTTCTGGAGTGACAAGGATAACCAACGACCCCCATTCCCCCCTTTTAGAGTTGGCCTTGTGCCTAAATTTTTTGTTTATGTTTAATTTATATTGTATTTGTTTTCGTTTAACGTGAATAAAAAAATTAATATCTCAAAGTGTAGTATCTGTTCTGATGCTTCACTTAAGTGAAGTTAATTGGTTCTTGGTCAATGTAGGGGAGACAATTACTATTCTTTTTATACTTTTTGCCCTACTTTTAGGGAAGCTGTCCCCACCCCCTGAAAAACGAACCTGCCTCACATTTGCTTTCTGTATAAAAGCGCGTCCTAGGATGGAGTATTGGAGCCTGCTCGGCACGCTCTATCTTATCTTGATAAAATTCAAACAGGTTTCGGCCCCTTTTCTCTTCCCCGCAACCTCTTTCCCACAGGAGAGACGTTACGAGCCTATCTCTGCTCTATCGTTATTTTCATGGTAAGTGCTCGTCTGAGCTCCACCATATAGTTCCCCCCCTTGTAAAACTTTCACAAAAATCACTCGACTAGATACAACCACTATCAACAATTTCTTCCTCTCTGCCTAAATCTAAACGCAGATTCCATAAACAATGCTTCTTTACTATAACCGCCCGCCTGCGGAACACTGTTCCTCTGGACTGCTTTCTGGCCGATTACAATATGGTAGCCTTCAAGTCCGATGTAAACAATTTCTTGTTGAACCTTTCCCTGAAATAATCCAAATTCTACCCAATCTGCATCATTAACTATTACTAAACCACCACACATTCATTAACCCTTATCCTCGAGTGGCTGTCGGGCCTTGATAAGTGTTGACTCTCTCTCTCTCTCTCTCTCTCTCTCTCTCTCTATATATATATATATATATATATATATATATATATATATATATGTAATTATATATATATATATATATATATATATATATATATATATATATATGTAATTATAAATGTTATTTGTTTTGGTTTTAGCGATATGTTTTGAATGGATTCAATTATTTACGAAAGCGCATTTTTACCTAAATGCGTGCTGGGAATAATTTTCCATTTAACCAATTTTGTACCCCCACATGGGGAGCGGTGAATCTCGCTATATTCAGCACTCTGATGAGTCGTAGACGACGAAACAAGCGTCAGTGGATAATTACATTTTAAAAATTATATCTATCTATCTATCTATCTATCTATCTATCTATCTATCTATCTATCTCTGTCTCTGTCTGTCTGTCTGTCTGTCTGCCCCCCTCTCTCTCTATCTCTCTCTCTCTCTCTCTCTCTCTCTCCCTCTCTGTCTCTCTCTCTCTCTCTCTCTCTATATATATATATATATATATATATATAACTATAAATGTTGTTTGTTTTGGTTTTAGCGATATGGTTTGAATTAATTCAATTATTTATGAAACTGTGGATGGTATTTATTCCATAGGTCCTTTCCAGTGTCCATTTTCATGCTTCCGTCCAGTATCGAAAGACAAAGGATACCCCTTAGCGGCAGTAGCGCGTGTAATTATGAGGCAAGGGTTGCGCAATCTCCAACCGCACATCTCCTGAATCGGCACTGTTAGAGTCCGGTGGCAAGGAAAAGTCCAGGACGAATGGAAACAATGCCGAGATAAGCGGAGAGCACATACAGCACCTAGAAGTCTCAAATGGTCACCCATTTAGTATTGACCAGGTTCAACGTTGCTTAACTTCAGTGATCCTGCGGGAACCGGTGTGTCAACGTGATTAATAACCGAGCCGTGTGCGTAGTGTATATGAGTATATAACTCATCGTCAGTGGAGAAACATTTGGGTCAAGATCAAAGTGTAGTATCTGCCAGAACAGATACTGCAAGCAAAGACCATATGTGAGAGCAACCCCACATATAAGACCTTGGTTAATGTAGGGGAAACCCTTCATACCAATTGTCACTATCCAGCTCCCCTACTCCCCGGGGAGTTGGTCCCCATTTCCCCTTCACTCTTCACATTAAAAATCGGCTTTGTGCCTAATTTGGTCAGTGGGGGAGCAAATAAATACCTCAAAGTGTAGTATCTGTTCTTCAGATGCTACTATTCAATTTCTTGTTCTCTGTTAGTGGAGGAGAAATCCTTCACGACTGAGACAATTTTTATTTTTTGTTCCTTTTCTCCACGTTAAAAAAAGACCCTGGTGTCTAACTCTGTCCCGTGGGGGAGGCATTGTAAATAGGAACATATCCATTATCTAGGCTGTTAATTGACAGTCTACAGAATGGATATGATATGTTTCTCCACTTCAATAAATACCATCCACAGAAAAAAAAAAGAAAAAATTCAGGTAAATAAATAAATAATATTTATTTATTTATTTATTTATCTACTCATATCTATCTGCATTGTAAAGCCTTCAAAAATACCTTTCACGATTTATATTCATTTATATCTATATTCTGGCCTGTCGAACACGTGGTCCTCTGTCTTTGTCCAGACATGTTCAGGACACGTCTTTCCCGGCCGGTCTCATTCCGTGTCTATTTCCGTTTTTATCCTGCAACGTTTTTTTTTATAATCTTTTTCTTTCCTCCTTCCACTATGCACACGGCTCGGTCATTTGCATACGTTGGCTGTCGTACAACTACTGCTGCTGCTGTTGTTATTGAAATACGCCTGTCCGCGCTCTGTTACAGTTAGTTCTTCTTTTTCTTCATCTCCTCCCCCTTCTCCTCTTCTTCCACCACTACCGCCACCACTTCATTTGTTTTGCCGTTTCCTCTTTTTTTTTCTTCCCTTCATATCTTGCCATTCATCCGAGAAGAAAATTAGTACCTCATTAAATCACCTGCAATATTCATACGCTGACACTGAGCGACGCGGCGCAAATTAGGTTATCGACTCGTCTTAATTTCCAAGCCGAGACGCCATCTCCGATTAATCTCAACCATTTGCCCTCCGCATTACGTCACATTCTAATGAGTTGAAAATAACGCGCGAACGCGTTGTGAGTCGACAGAGGGTGGAGCTGGACGTGGCGTAAAAAAAAAAAAAAAAGTCCGCATCGGGGTCAGAAAGAAGGACAAATGTAAGCTGGAAGGGTTTGGCCAGTGGAGGTTTAGGCCAACTAATTTTTTTTTCGCTAATACGTGAAATGAAACCAAATAAATAAGTATAGTGCTTGTGACTATCAGTGATGTTTTAAACTAACGCATTTCAGGTGAAAATTACGTACTTACCTGACATGTCGAAATTAGTTTAAATTCCAAAAACTACGAAAAATTGTCCAGTTAAAAAAATCTCTTCTATAATCAAAAAGTCACTTTCTGTGTGTGTATGTGTGTGAGTGTGTGTGTGTGTGTGTGTGTGTGTGTGTGTATTTCTCATAGGTCCGATACGGCTGAGTCCATCTTTGGCAATTTTCACACCAAGGTAATTTATATTTCTGGCAGTGTTCTTAGATATGTTTCGTACAGAAATTCATCCGATCAGTATCGAAAACCGATAAAAGCCGATATTAAAAATAGTCTTTTCTTTTCTCATAGATAAATTTTTTTTTCTTTTCTTATAGATGAAAAAGGGAATATTTTACCTTACACCGGTGAAACATTGCCCGGTGTAACGTAAAATATTCCCCTGTAAATTTTTATTAATCTATACGAGAAGAAAGACTATTTTTAAGATTGTCAAGCCCAAATATCAGCTGACATGATATTGTAAACAAACACAGACGGAATTTGATGAACAACATTATCATTATTATTTAAACAAATATTTTGCGAATTAGTTCACAAGGCAAATTATTCATCGTAATATATAACATTCAATAGAGGATTGATTCTATAATAATACATACGCAATCTGCATAAATTAAAATATCATGTTTAAGCGTATTGAACGACCAGGCAATGCGGGCGTTTAGCTAGTTTCAAGTAAAATTAACATTTATCGAGTTTATTGACTTATAGAGTTACTAGCAGAGGGACTCGACGTTGCCCGGGAATGAATGAGAATTCACCCCCCCCTCCTACACCGAAGTTACTTAGTCCGCAAGACAATGTGACCAACACATTGCACTGTAGAGAACATACTGTAGAATTGATAAACTTATTTATATACTACAGGCCGCTCGCCATTGCTCGGTCGTAAAATATTCTTAAATATAACACTTTGATTAATGCAGATTTCGTATTTATTATTATATTATATTGGACCCAATATATGTAAAATGATTTTAAAAGTTAAAAAAAAACAAAAACAATGACTCATGCAATACCACCGAGAATCGAAACCAAAACGTTTAGCTTACGATTTACTTTTTCCTTAAACGTTGGTGCTGAGCTATGAAGACATGTTTGCTGCAAGTTTAAAAATTAAAACATGAACCAATAGCTGTTACGTTTACCTATGCATATTCGTAATGCCGTCGTTCGACCTTCACCTGGCAAATTTCATTTTTTTAATTTTCACAATTTTGCACCGATTTTCCCTGTCTAAAACCCAAATGTAAAGTTTCGCGTGGGATCGAATATCCTATATATTAAGTTTCATGTCTGTAGGCCAAAAACTGACAAAAGAGTTTGGTAGGTAACATTTTCTAAACAAATATGTATATACGCATACATGAATATGTATAGAAAAAGGTTTGTGCTTACTGTGACCATTTTACGGAAATATTATGCAAGTATAAATCATGTAGAATATCTGCATGAATATAATTACACGTAAAAGTTAACTAAAGATGATCATCCCATAAGAAAACCGAAAAAACAAAAACACAAAAAAAAAAAAAAAACTAACGGAATTATTTAAAATGAATGTTTAAAAGAATATGCCAATTAGCTAGATCTTTCGTAGATGAATGCAATTCCATTTTCCCCTCCCATATATAACAAAGTTGTATTTTCTTTTTAAATAAATAGAAAAAAGGTGTTTAATATGAATATCGATACACAAAAAAACCCAAATTAATAGGGGTATAGATCGATCATATATCCACACACACACACACACACACACACACACACACACACACACACACACACACATATATATAATATCTGTCTAGATATATATATATTATAGATATCATATATATGTATCTATATAATATATTATCTATCTCTCTACGTGTATATATATATGTATATATATATATATATATATATATATATATATATATATATATATATATATAAATAATTACTAAATATTCTCTAAAATTTATTAAAATCCGTTCATTAGTTTAAACAATTATACTGTACATACATTTTTCTATCACTATCACTCTCTCTCCCTCTCTCTCTCTATCTTTCTCTCTCTCTCTATAAATATATATATATATAGTTATCCACATACAGTACTGTATCGCTGTTTGACAGCTCATCAGTGCGACTAGACGAGCAACTACCAGAAGCCAGGATCCAAACCCAACCGCGCAAATGACAGTCAGTAACCGTTGTGTTATTCGCCTGCTGCCAAGCGGGCAGTAAATTATCAATGTTTTGACAGTATCCAAATACCTAAGCTCAATTTGTTTACATAATATATATATATATAGTTATTTATACGCGCGCTATATATATATATATATATATATATATATATATATATATATATATATATATATATATAGTAATTTATAAAATATATATGGTGAGCGATTAAGCTACACTGAATATTCGGCGTTTCATCCACTTATGCCTGAGGAATCCTAGAGTGGATGAAACGCCGAATATTCAGTGTAGAAATTACTAACTAGCTCTACCTACGTATTGAGCACTTTTGAAGTAAATACTTAAAGTTTACGCATAAATCTATACTTTCGTATAAATTTATGTGAGTAAATGAAGTAGTTATATATATATATATATATATATATATATATATATATATATAGTTATTTATACGCGCGCTTCTGTATATGTGGCATACGTGTATCTATGTTCGTGTGTGTTTGTAGGTATGCATGGGTGAACCTACGTAAGTAGATACAATTATCGTTCTTCGGTTCTTATTAACCGTGTCAATTGTAAATCTCGCAATCTCTCTTTTACCGATGGTGTACGCCATGATAAGCCACGCGCTATCTCGCCACTCATCGACGTCTTATCTTGTCTCCGTTGTCCGGGGACGTTATCGATGGCTTTCCACGCGCCAATCAGTGTCGTCAAGCTAATTCGAGCCCAGCAGCAGCAGCAGCAGCAGCAGCAGCAGCAGCAGCAGCAGCAGCCGAATATGAAGATGCTAATCATGTTGAGTGGAAAGCCGAAAAGATAGCTTATATATATATATATATATATATATATATATATATATATATATATATATATATATATATATATATTTAGTAAGTTATAAAATGTATATGGCGATTGAGCTACACTGAATATTCCGCGTTTCATCCACTCTAGGACTCTTCAGGCTTATGCGCGAATTCTGTGGTTGTTTGTCGTTTTTATATGCGCATCTTCTATTGAGATTTTAGTTAGCCAATCAGCTTCCTATCAGCCAATGAGCATATATATATATATAGATGGAGGAAAACAATGTGCAAAAAAACGTGACGTCTTGCTGTTACAACCACCGCTAAATCGGAAGTGACGTAGGTTTAAATTAAGGCTAGACAATCGAAAAGAGGGGATGACTTTTGAAAATATCGGCGAAAAAAGCAACCCCTCCGTGTAGAAAAGTGCCCAGTTGAGGGTGAAGATAGTTGTCTGAAGGGTCGAGGTTCAAAACGATACTGATCTTGGTAAAATCCGTCGCATCTGTCGAAAGTTTTAGGCAGACATTTATATATTTGGAGCTCAAATTTTCGACCCAATCCGATTAAAAAAAGCTTTATGTAAAATTTCAAATGTTTAGATCAGAAATTGTCTGAGTAATTTGGTAGAGACCGCAGAGGTGAATTTTTTAAACATTAACCCCTATTATGACCCCTTAAAATTTATTGTTTTGGGATAAAATCAAATTATTAATTTGGATCCATGCCCAAGGAACCTATATCTAAAATTTCAAGTGTTTATACTAAAAATTGGCGAAGGAGTTTGGTAGAGTTGTCAAAGGTCAAATCGTTGAACTTTGACCACTTAACAGCCAAATGTCTGGCCGAAAACGGATTACGAAGATTTTCTCAAATCTCAGTACCCTGTACATCAAATTTTGAGTCTGTAGACTAAAATTGACAGTTATTGCGTAGAGAAATGTACACAGACACACACACACAGACAGACAGACTCTTTCACTTTTATAGATATATAAATATAGATATCGGAATTAATTGATATATATAGCCATGTTATATATCATTTTGAAGTGCGTTTTTCACTCCATTCGAAGCGTGTTATTAGTTACCGTTCTCAATCTCTTCGTTCATTTTTTTGCAGACTTTTCGACAGCATAGACAAAATTCAAATCCGCACGATTTTCTTGTTCCAGTTCTTACTAGGCCGAAAAGCTTTCGAGACAGCTCTTGGTATCAATGATGCGTTTCGCCCAGGAACCACTAACGAATGTGTTATACAACGGTGGTTCAAGAAATTTCGCAATGGTTACGAGAGCCTCGAAGATGAAGACTGCGGTTGATAACGAACATTTGGAAGCCTTAATTGAAGCCGATCCTCGCAAAACCACACGAAAAGTTCTTGTTGAACTCGAGAGCAACCACTTAGCAGTCGTTCACCATTTAAAGCAAATAGGGAAGTCAAAATAGTTAAATGGGTGCCGCATGAATTGAACAATAATAAAAAAAAAACCTCGTCGTTTTAAGATGTCTTCTACGCTCCATCTGCGTAATAAAAGCGACTCATTTCTCGAGCGGATTCTGACGTGTGATGAAATGTGAACCCTCTACGACAACTGGCGACGTTCCCCACAGTGATTGGATGCCGGAGAAGCTCCACAACACTTCTCGAAGCCGAAATCGCACTAAAAAAGGGTTATGGTGATTATTTCGTGGTCTTCGGCCAGTCTCATCCATCACAGCTTCTTAAATACGGGCGAAACGATTACGGCGATGTACTGCCGACAAATTGACGAAACCACCAGAATCTCTAACGTATGTGCCCGAGATTGGTCAAAATTGACAAAGTTATTGCGAAGGGAAATGTACACACAGACACACAGACACACAGATACGTTCACTTTTATAGATATACTAGCATTTCAGCCCGGCGTTGCCAGGATGTTTGGAGGTGTATGTTGAGCAAAAAAACAACCCCCCCCCAAAAAAAACGACAAAAAAAAACAAAAAAACAAAAACAAAAAACAAACAAACAACCAAACAAAAAACAAAGCAATCGGTCAATTTTTTTAAAAATTTGACCCCTATTATTATCTCTTATTTATTGTGTTGGGCTGAAATCAAGTTATTAAGTTAGATCCATGTCCAAGGAACCTTTATCTAAAATTTCAAGTGTTTAGACCCCAAATCGTCGGATGAGTTTGGTAGAGTTCTCAAAGGTCAAATAGTTGAACTTTGACTCCTTTAACAGCCAAATCTCTGGCTGAAAACCGATCACTTAGATTTTCCCAACTCTCAGTACGCTGTATATCAAATTTCGAGTCTGTAGACTAAAAATTGACAGAGTTATTGTGTAGGGAAATGTACACACACAGACACACACAGACACGTTCACTTTTATAGATATACTAGCGAGGGGTACCCGGCGTTGCCCGGGTTTTTTTCGGTATGTGTGGTCGGGCGGGGGTGGGGGTGTTAATGAAAAGCTAAGAATAAGCGAAGTAAAAATACCCGAAAAGCGAACGTTAAAAAACCCGTTGCCTGAGTGTTTGTAGGTGTGTGTGGTTGTTAATGAAAAGCTAAGAATAAGCGAAGTAAAAAAGAAAACATAAAAACGAAGCGGGGGGTACCCGGGGGTGGGGGGGGGGGGGAGGTTATCAAACATCGAAAAAAAACCCATAAAAAACTAACGCAAGGCAAACGAACGATGTTAAACGTAAAAATCGAAAAAACAAAAACAAAAAAGAAAACTGAAAAACGAACGTTAAAAAAACACGTGAAAAATGGCTTAAATAAGCCTGTTTCGATCTTAAAATTTAAAAAATCGGTGGGTACCCGGGTGTTTTTGGGTGTGTGTGGTCGGTCGGGGGTGTTAATGAAAACCTAAGAATAAGCGAAGTAAAAACAAAAACCCAGAAAAACGACCGTTACGTGAAAAATGGCTTAAATAACACTGCTTCAATATTTAAATAAGACATCTCACACCACGATTCGAACCCAAAACGCTCAGATAATGAACCATCGCTCTAACCAACAGAGCTAACAAGACGTACATGAAATTCAGTCAGTTCTTCAACTATTTAAACTAAATCAGGTCATGACGTCATCTGACGCATGCGTAGAACCGGTCGTCGCCATGAGAGGACGGTTTTTGTTGACTCCACCCCCTGTAGAAAATTGTCGATTTCGGGGTGAAAAGAATTAACGTTTTTGGCCAATTTTTCGATATTTCTCGGGCAAAGGATGGAGCTTCAATATGATACCGAGTTTATCAAATTTGCTCTGTGTGTCGAAAGTTTTTAGCGGACACACAGACACACATACATACATACATACATACATACATACATACATACATACAAACATACATACATACACACATACATACACACATTTTCGCTTTAATATTTATAGATTAGCATTTCAGCCCGGTGTTGCCCGGGTATTTGCCCGAGTATGTTGAGCAAAAAAGAAAAAAGAAAAAAAAGCGGTAATTTTTTTAACTTTGACCCCTATTATGCCCCTTAACATTTATTGTTTTGCGTTCAAATCAAGTTATTAAGTTAGATCCATGTCAAAAGAACCTATATCTAAAATTTCAAGTGTTTAGACCCCAAATTCTCGGAGGAGTTTGGTAGAGTTCTCAAAGGTCAAATCGTTGAACTTTGACCACTAAATCGCCAAATTTCTGACCCAAAACCGATCACAATGATTTTTCCAAATCTCAGTACCCTGTATATCAAATTTCGAGTCTGTAGACATAAAATTGACAGAGTTATTGCGTAGGGAAATGTACACATACAGCCATCCAGACAAACAGACAGACAGATAGATAGATAGATTGATTGATTAAACAAAAATATATACGTATACATAAATATATATGGAAACAATATTGTGTGTCCTGTAAACTTTTTAAGCAAATATTATGCAAGTATAAATCATGTAGAATATCTGCATGAATATAATTACACGTAATAGTTAAATAAAGATGATCATCCCATGAGAAAACCGAAAAACTAATAGGGAATTAATTAAAATGAATGTTTAAAAGAATATGCAAATTAGCTAGATCCTTTGCTAGTGAATGAAATTCCACAAGCCATATATAAGAAAATTGTATTTTCTTAAATAAATAGAATAGAGGGGTTTTAATATGAGTATCAATACACACAAAAGAAAAACGAATTTATAGGAGTATAGATAGATTATGTTAAAATAACATTAACAATCCTAAATTATAAGCAAAATAAGAATGAAATCATTTTGAATACTCATTTAATTAATTAAAATAATATCATTATATAACTAGTGTACTTTTATATATATATATATATATATATATATATATATATATATATATATATATAAAAGCGAAAATGTTTGTTTGTGTGTGTGTGTGTGTTTGCGCGAGCGCGTTTTTGTGTATGTCCTAGAAAGCGTACTTTTATATACAAATAAAAGAAGAATTAGGATTTATTCACGTAAAAATATAAACTGCACCAAACAATTTAACTAGTTTGGGAAATGGTTGTTTATACTTGATTGAAGAATATTAAAATATAATAATTACAGGAAAAAAGTTAATTCCAAAATAATTAAAACAAAATAGATTAATACAACGAATAAAAATAAAACGGTAACTAAATGAAACTTAAGAATAAGCTGATAAAGTTATAAATGTATAATAATATATAATAGGTCAAATTAAAATAAATATTACATTTTTATTAATGGATATATACTAACATAAAATTAAATTATATAAAAAATTGAACAAAATATACAAATTAATTAATTAATTCATAAGAGATTGAAGTAAAATATTTGTAATATTAATAATCGCAATTAATAATATAATTTTATATACATTCCAAAATAATTAAAAACAAATAGATAAATACGACCAATAAAAATAAATAGTTATAATTAATAAATAAGGTGAATAATAGGCTGATAAGATTATAAATATATAATAAGTCAAAGTAATATAAATATTACATTTTCATTAATGGATATAAACAAAAGTAGAATAAAATTATATGAAAAAAAATGAAAAAATGTACAAATTAATTAATAAATATATGAGAGATTGAAATACATTCTATTATCGATTATAATCACAATTAATAAAATTAATACAAAAGAATAGCTTAAAGGATATGAAATAATTGAGAATTTACGGATAAGATTAATTGTGTCATCTTATTAATTAAGATACAATTAAAAACGATATAAATAATATTAAAAATAAACTGATAAAGTTATAAATAAATTAAAACAAAATATAACCATAAAAACTTGAACAAAATATACAACTAATAAAACAAATAAATATATGATATATTAAAGAAAAATACTTGTCGATAATAATTTTATTATTACTTTAAAAATTAAGGATGAAAGTTAAAATGAATAAAACATGTGATCTAATTTCAATATATTAGGATACAATTAAAAATAATAAAGATTGGGGTATATATTGAATTCAATAAATTAGAGTAGATGAATTATAATTTAGAATGCTAATTAATAGTCAGACCAGCTAATCGTTCATTCGAATATTATAATTGAACTTAGATTATTAACAAATAAAATTCATAAATATAGATTTTTAAAGCTGAAATAGTTAAATGTTAATATTTAATTTAAATAAATAATCTAATCAATTACAATACAAATAGGATTAATAAAAAATAATTGATAATAAAACATGTGATCTAATTTCAATATATTAGGATACAATTAAAAATAATAAAGATTGGGATATATATTGAATTCAATAAATTAGAGTAGATGAATTATAATTTAGAATGCTAACTAATAGTCACGCCAGCTTATCGTGCATTCGAATATTATAATTGAACGTAGATTATTGACAAATAAAATTCATAAATATAGATATTTAAAGCTGAAATGGTTAAACGTTAATATTTAATTTAAATAAATAATCTAATCAATTACAATACAAATAGGATTAATAAAAATAATTTATAATAAAATATGTGATCTAATTTCAATATATAAGGATACAATGAAAAATAAAAAAGATTGGGATGTATATTGAATTCAATAAATTAGAGTAGATGAATTATAATTTAGAATGCTAACTAATAGTCACACCAGCTAATCGTTCATTCGAATATTATAATTGAACGTAGATTATTGATAAATAAAATTCATAAATATAGATTTTTAAAGCTGAAATAGTTAAATGTTGATATTTAATTTAAATAAATAATCTAATCAATTACAATAAAATTGGATTAATAAAAAATAATTTATAATAAAATAAAAATAAAACTAGATAAATATATTATTCCTCAATATAATAGAAATTGTTTAATATAATTATGTTTTGATAAAGGGAAACAACCCATTTTACTTTAAAAGTGAATTATCGACCTTTAACTGTGCTTAAACAAATTATGATAAAATATTACACATTTTATACTAAAATTGATAAGGTCAATGAAAACTCATTAGATGACGATAAATAATTCTGAGTTATGTAATAGTACATTTAATTAAAATAGTAATAAGCCCGAATTGCTTTTTACAAGCTTCTGGGCTTAACTTTAACTCTCGATCTGTAATGGACTACATATATCAAATCGATTTTTTTTACACAGTGGTCACCACTTATCAAGGCCCGGAAGCCACTCAGGGATAAGGGTTATTGCAAGTACATTACGTTACTGTGGAGATTTGATGAAATGTTTACTTAAGGGGGAGGTTCATTAGGAATTCGTTAACGTTGAACTTGAATACATCCAAGTTGTAGTCAGGTGGGAAGCAAGCAGACGGAAAAGAGTTCCACAGGCGTGCAGTTCTAAGAAAGAAGCTTTGTTCATGGAATCCACGTTTTGATTTAGGCACAGATAAAGAGTGGGGGAAATTTTTCACAGTGGATTCGGCTAGACGGGTGTTTTTCGTGAAAGATTGGCGAGAGGGGACCAGAGATTGGAGTTCAGATGAGCACATGCCATGGAAATAACGATAAAACAAGGATAGGCTCGCAACGTCTCTTCTGTGGGAGAGAGGTTGCAGGGTAGAGAAAAGGGAACCCCCCACTAAGCCACGAAGTCTATTTTGTACTCTGTCAAGGCAGGATAGGCTGTTTTTAGCAGTTCCTGCCCAAATATGGCAGCAGTATTCCATCCTTGGACGTACTTGACTTTTATATAGATAGAGAATTGCATCAGTAGTGAGATATCTTCTGGAGCGATAGAAGGATCCCACCATCTTTCCAGCGACCTTGGCAACAGACTTGATGTACGTGTTCCATTTCAGATCAGGAGTAAAGGTCAAACCCAGAAGCTTGTCAAAACACGGGGCCTCTCCCAAACGAGAGCCATCCATGCCAATTTTTCAAAGTTCGCTGGAAAATTGTAGGATCATTTTACCGCTCCAGTAGATATCTCACTCCTGATGTAATTGTCTACCTATATAAAAGCCAGGTTCGGCCAATGATGGAGTACTGTTGTCACATCTGGGCAGGAGCTGCCACAAGCAGCCGATCCTGATGTGACAGAGTACAAAATAGACTTCTCTCCCCTGCAACCTCTTTCCCACAGAAGAGACGTTGCGAGCCTATCTCTGCTTTATCATTATTTCCATGGCAAGTGCTCGTCTGAGCTCCAATCTATGGTCCGCCCTCGCCAAACTTTCACGAAAAACACCCGTCCAGCCAAAACTACTATCAATAATTTCCCACATTGTTTATCTGTGCCGAAACCTAAACGAAGATTCCATGAACAAAGCTTTCTTCTTAGAAAGGCACGCCTGCGGAACTCTCTACCGTTTGCCTGCTTTCCAGTTGACTACAATCTGATTGTCATCAAGTCCAATGTAAACAAATTCTTGATGAACCGTCCTCCTAAGTAATTCAATTTACAAAATTTCAACTGCTTATGTTTACTACGCTATAATCACATTGACTAATGTATACCCATAAACCCTTATCCTCGAGTGGCCTCCGGGCCTGGATTAGTGGTGATTCCTGTGTAAAAAAACAACAAAATTTATATATAGATATAAAATTCAGATAAAATCAACGTTTTGTATATAGAATATATATATATATATATATATATATATATATATATATATATATATTCTATATATATATATATTGGAATTAGTTTCGTAAAAAATTAAATATAAAGACATAGATATTACAATTATTAATATTATCTGATCAAATATATATATAGAGTAATTATAAATCTATATATTAATACGATAGAGTGTGTGTTCTTTTGTGTTTCACGCTTATATCCCGGTCGTTTAATTGTTATGTTCTTCTATTTCTTGTCAACAATACTTTTACCATGAATTCTTCATAAGTTTTGGTTTCGGTTTCGACTATAGCTAATGCTACTTAAATAATCTATTTTTTATGAATAATTCTATCAAGCATTTTTCATAAGTTTTGGTTTCGGTGGCCGAAGGAAGTCAAGTTATATATATATGTATTTTTTTTTCATAAGTTTTTATTTCGGTTTTGATTCAAGCTAATGCACCAAAGTCATATGTATAAACTTTTTAAATCGCAACTTTATAATATATAAAACTCGATAGAACATTAACTCTATAATAATTTATACGAAATTTGCAAGAATCAAAATATCATATTTAAGCGTAGTTTATGACCGGAGTTTACCGGACGTTCGTGCTAGCTTAGATAAATACTTTTGCAGTTTTAACAAAAGAGCTACAATAATATCCGAGCGTTTCTATTTACACTGAACATCTACAGAATGCCAACATCAATATATTACATATGAATGAGTTCCCTGCGGAATTTCCACAGGTCCCGCTAGTTAATAAATTAATAAAATACTAAATAGAATATTGTTTCAGCATCCAAATTATTACAATTAATTTTATTGACTTTACTTGAAAATTAAAAATGGTGGAATAAAAGATGAAATAAAAGGTAATTGCAACCAATTTTCGGATTTTATAATTTTCTTCTGGTGGATTGATTGTTGCTATTTCTTCTGATGAGTTAAGGGCTAAATAGATTCATTAATTGATATAATAATTAAATAATTGATTTTGTGCTACGAAACAGATACTGTCAAAAATTTTAAATGTCAACTGAATGAAAGGAATAAATTGTAAGATGGTCAATATACTGAACTTTGGAATATAAACTTTTGTAATTCATTTATATATATAAATACACACACAGACATATATATATATACACACAGACATACATACATACATACATACATACATACATACATACATACATACATACATACACACATATATATATATATATATATATATATATATATATATATATATATATTGTGACTGTGTGTGTTTCCAATATGTCCATATCTCCCCTATCTAACTAATTCTATGCCGAACGTTTAAAACGATGTCGTTTTTTTACTTTTATATAAAAAAAATATGAACATAAAAATGATTTCAGTATAAATGAAATATTAAGTTTTATCGAAGGATCCAGTAAGTCTACATACTTAGGTTTATCTTTTCATGTTATCGATGAGGAAATTAGTGTTTTTCATAACACGATCTCCTCCGGTTTGAAGTCGTCAAGATTAGGACAAATTCTTTAAGAAGCACAAAAAAACAAAACAAAACAAAAACAAAACAAAAACACACACACACACACACACACACTATATATATATATATATATATATATATATATATATATATATATATATATATACATACACACACACACACATATATATATATATATATATATATATATATATATATATATATATATATATATAATAAATTATTTATTTTGCTAATTCCTATCCTCTGATGAGAAGGAAAGTATTTCTTCGAAACTCCGCGGATTAAGGACTATCCACTTATCAAGCGTTCCCTTTTCAGATTAAATATGTTTTTAACTCTTTTTCAAAGTGTTTTTTAACATGTTTAATTAACATGTTTAATTATATATGTATATATATATATATATATATATATATATATATATATATATATATATATATATATATATATAATAGGAAATCCACTGTTTAGAGAAGCACTCGATATGAAAAATTTAATATTCAACGGTTCAAAAACCAGACGAGTACAAAATTGATTTTAATAAACATTTTCCAACCGTTAAATTTTAAATTCTCATCTATACTCCTAGAAATGTATTGATATTCATATTAAACACCTTTTTTTCTATTTATTTAAAAAGAAAATACAACTTTCTTATATATATAGGTCCTGGAATTGCATTCGCTGCCAAAGTTCTAGCAAATTTGCATATTCTTTTAAACATTCATTTTAATTAATTCCCTGTTTGTATTTCGTTTTTCATTATGAGATAATCATCTTTAATTAACTATTACGTGTAATTAATTCATGTAGATATTCTACATGATTTATACTTGCGTAATATTTGCGTAAAAAGCTTATAGTAAACACAAACCTCTTTCGTATATATATACTTGCATATGCGTACATATATTTGTTTAAAAATTTTGCCTATCAAACTCCTTTGTCAGTTTTTGCTCTTCAAGCATGAAACTTAGTTTACAGGGTATTCGGACGTGGGAAACTTGATATTTCGGAATTAGCTGGGGAAAATCGGTGCAAATGTGTGAAAATAAAAACAATGCATGTCAGGTGAAAGTTAGACGACGGCATAACGAATATGCATGCGTAATGTAATAGCTATTGATTAATTTCTTTATTTTGAACCTTGCAACAAAAGTGTCTTCATAACTCAGGCATTAACGTTAAAGGAAAAAGTAAATCGTAAGCTAAACCTTTTGGTTTCGATTCTCCCTGGTGGCGCACAACTCATTTTTATAAAATTTTTAAAACTATTACTATATAATGGGTCCAATATAATATAATAATGAAACGAAATTATTCAAAATATAATATTTAAGCGTATTGTACAACCGGCCGCCTGCTAGTATATATATATATATATATATATATATATATATATATATATATATATATATATATATATATATATATATATATATATATATATATATATATTCAAATCCAAAGATGACAGGTTATTTTTTATACCTAAAGCTATATATATATATATATATATATATATATATATATATATATATATATATATATATATATATATATATATATATATAGTAGAAATGGTAATTAAAAAAATGAAGAAAGTGCTCAATACTATGTGCGTTTTATTTTTTATTACCGTATCTTTCTGTGAAGTTACATTCTTGTTTCAGCTACCCGGCCGTTTTTTTTGGCCGTCTGTAGCTTACTAAGACTGTAAAAGTCTGAGGAAGCTACAGACGGCAAAAAAAAACAAAACAAAAAAAAAAAACGCCCGGGTAGCTGAAACAATAATGTAACTTCACATATATATATATATATATATATATATATATATATATATATATATATATATATATATATTTATACTCACGCACATATACATATGCATATATATTCATATACATTTATATATATATATAGATATATACACATATATATATACAATTATTTAGTTTTTTTAATTATTAAAAAACAGTAATATACGGACATGCATGTGTTACCCCCCCCCTTCGCAGCGTAGCTTGACTGTCTTTCTATGAATTGAACTCGAGACCAGATATATATATATATATATATATATATATATATATATATATATATATATATATATATATATATAACTACTTTATTTACTCACACAAATTTAATATACGAAAGTATAGATTTATGCGTAAACTTTAAGTATTTACTTCAAAAGTGCTCAATACGTAGGTAGAGCTACCTGAGCCTGACGAATCCTATAGTGGATGAAACGCAGAATATTCACTGTAGCTTAATCGCCATATATATTTTATAAATTACTATATATATATATATATATATATATATATATATATATATATATATATATATATATATATATATATGTATATATATATATGATGTTTTAATTTATTCAGATTGCGTATGTATTGCTATAGATTCAATCATCTATTGAATATTATATTTTACGAGAAGTAATTTGCTCGGTGAATTTATTCACAAAAAAAAAAAAAAGAAATATGTTAATAATAATAATAATAACTGACGATTAATTTCCTGGAAACTCACTTCCGATTAATGTTTAGGTGTAAAATATGCAAACAAAGAAGTGATTTGCGGCGATTTAAAATGGTAACTCTTCTTTTGTAGCAAACTGGA
>NC_136523.1:23998862-24008862 GCF_053919585.1 Euprymna scolopes
ATATATATATATATATATATAGTTCTCTTATAATATATATATTTATATATACTTCCGAATAATTTTTATTTAACAATCAGTTGTTATGGAAACTTGAGATTGTAAAGTTTACAAAATATTCCTGGCAGTAATATTCTATAAATTATCCCATCTAAACAAGAATTTCTTGATATGCAAGATAAAGCAAATAAATTAAATTATAATATATATATATATATATATATATATATATATATATATATATTATATTATATTATATTATATTATATATATAAATTGTGATTCAATGAATTTCAAAAAACTCTCAAAGAAATGAAATGAAGTGGTTGAGTTTCATATCAAATAATTTTTATTATTCTAAGCAAGACAAAGAATACTTTAGAAAATTAATCTCCTTAACCTATGGGGGTTCGATGTCTACCATCTCATCAGAGGAGAGAAAATATTAGCAAATAGGTTAAGGATTAATTTTCTAAAGCATTCTTTGTCTTGCTTAGAATAATAAAAATTCTTTGATATGAAACTCAACCACTTCATTTCATTTCTATGAGAGTTTTTTGAAATTCATTGAATCACAATTTATATATATAATATAATATAATATAATATAATATAATATATATATATATATATATATATATATATATATATAGTTCTCTTATAATAAATTGTGCTTGGTCAGTGTTTTCACTAATATTCATACTCTTATAAACGAACGTCTTACCCATTGCAGGTAAAAATAGGAAAGAAACGTCTCAGGCTGGAAAGTAAAAAACAAAACAAAACAGAAACAATAAAAATTAAAAGCAATAAAAATAAAAACAAAAAAAAACATTTCAATAGATAGAGAAAGATGAAAGAAAAAGAAAGGAAATGTCTCCTTGTCGAAATAGATTGAAAGATTGCTTTTCGAATTCATTGCAGATGGCGGCAGGGTTGTCTGACTTGCTATATATATATATATATATATATATATATATATATATATATATATATATATATGTATATATTTATAAAAAATTTTTCTCTTCCCTTTAAGATTTTAAATGGTTCCCGTCCAGCACGTTTTTATTTGCGTGACGAGATGGATATATTATTATTATTATTATTATTATTATCATTATTATTATTATTATTATTATTATTATTATTATTGACTCACATGAAGCTTTCACACAAGTCATCATAGATCTGATTGAAAACCTGCGGTGTTCTTTCGAAGCTAGTGATAACAAGTCTACCTAGACGCCCAGCACTCTCCACCTCCTTCGATAGCATTTGCAAATAAATTTGCCTCTCACCATTGATTTCTCGTTGGCAGCGGCCATTGGTCTGTACTGGAATTGAGTGGCACTAAGTCTCCCCAAAGTCCCAGTTCTCTTCGCGCTTGTCAAGCGGAGGTCTGGTTAGTGCTCTCTCCTCGGCCTTCTCGGCTATTTGGTTACACACTTTTTAGGAGGGGGGTCGGTGATGGGACAATTATTATTATTATTATTATTATTATTATTATTATTATTATTATTATTATTATTATTATTATTTATTCATTTATTTATTTTTTATTTTACAAAGGAGTCGTCTCTTATCAAGGCCCGGAGGCCACTCTAGGATAAAGGTTAATGGGTATGCATTAGTCAATGGGAAAATGTGGTAATCATTAGTAATGAAAATTCGATAAATTGGATTACTTAAGGGGACGGCTCACGTTGGACTTAAAGACGGCCATATTGTAGAAAGCAGTAAAACGGAACAGAGTTCAACAGACGTGCAGTTCTAAGAAAGAATAATAAATGCAAATAAATACACGATGATTTTTATTAGAGAGCCGATTCGTACCCTGACCTTCTCTCCGGCGGCAATCGCAGAAAATTACAAATTTTAATGACATTTTCTTATATTCGGAGACTAGATATATAAATAAGTAATTATACATCGAGATGAGCGGGAAACGATTATCTATTATCTATTTCACATGTCTTTGCGAGAAATCATTTTTTTTTCTTCTTCCGTTTTTCAAATTTTAATTTGACGCCTCGAAATGATGGAAACCGTGCCGAAAAAAAATCAATAAGTCGCTTTTTCATTTGCACCCACACACGTGCGTGCGTGTGCACGCGGAGAAGCGCGCACACACGTGCACGCACACACACACACACACACACACACACACACGCGCACACACGCACACTCACACGCACACGAATACACACACACACACGCACGCGCACACACACATATCGACACACATTTTAAGTACCATTTCTTAGAAGCTCACACATCAATTAAGGTAGTAGCTCAATAGGGTAAAATTTGACTAGAGCTCAATATATGAAACAATATTAATCTGAAGACATGTTCAAAATTGATTAAAAATTTCATGATTTCATTAACACACACACACACACACACACACACACACACACACACACACACACACACACATATATTGTTTTGATCCTGGCTTGGGGCAGTTACCTGTCTAGACGAACTTTTGAGCTGTGATACAGCGAAGCAGTGCTGTATGTGGATTACTATAATGCTCCCTATCTTGGGTTGAGCATATTGGGAAGTAATATACAAACTGCTACATACACTGGGTCCCATTTGATATATACCCTCATTTTCTTTGTTTATTGATATTTCTATATAAGCTCCAAAACAATTTATTGAGCTTGCATTATTCCGATGAGTCTCCTCTTAAAAAATTGATCTTATTTTAGTCCTTTAACTTCCCTCATATATATATATATATATATATATATATATATATATATATATATATATATATATATATATATATATATATATATATATGTAGTAGACGTGGTAGATGATCTAGCATGCTTTGAATCGATCTGTCACGTCTACCATTTGAGAAGGGAAGTTTTTTCGAAATCATTAATGGATATTGTCGCAGACATAACATGTAAGACATTTGTATCTAATACAACTGAATAAATATATGTATATATAGACATATATGTATGTACTTATTGATATGTGTTAATCGCCACTCGTCTCCTTTCACCAACAACGACTATATTTCCTTCTTCGCATTGTGATAGCCTTCTAAATCTCTACTATATACCTATCCCACACAATGCTTCAAGCTTCAAGTAAACTACATATCAATCATATATATATACCTGTAACCCCCAGAAACTTTGGACTTATTATAAACTAGCGGGGATGCTATATACTAATATATAATATACTAACGAGGGTACCTGGCGTTGCCCGGGTGTGTGTAGGTGGTGTAGTAAGGAACCCCGTGGGGGTGGGGGTGCAAAAAGGGTGCAGTAGCGGGAGGGGCAATCAAAACAACAGTAGGCATAGGTGTTAAAAAAGTTGTAGTAGGCAGGCAGGCTCGAAACCATAACGCGGAGAAGAAAAAAAAAAAGGTTAAGAACATGATGTCTTAGCCGATGTTTGTATCCCCCGACCGGAAGTTCGGAACGTTGAAATTAAGCGTAGTCAATGAATGAATTAATATTTTTGGTCAGTTTTTCGATAGATAGTCTGAGACGGCGAGCTTCAAAACAGTACCGATTTTGTCAGGATCCGTTGCGTATGTCGAATGTTTTTGGCATACATACATACATACATACATACATACATGATGATTGCAACGTGCAACATACATACATACACACAAACCGACGATTGAGGTTTATATTTTTGACTATATTATAGACTGCGTTCCCGGCGTTGTCCGGGTGTTTGGAGGTGTGTGTTGAGCAAAAAGAGAGGGTGACTTTCGAAAATATCAACGAAAAGAGCGACCCCCTCCTTGTAGAAAAGTGCCCAGTTGAGGATGAAGAACTTTATGTTTTTGCCCAATTTTTCTGTATTTGTCGTCCGAGATGTCGAGCTTCAAAACAGTGCCAATCTCGTGAAAATCCGTCGCCTCTGTTGAAAGTTTAAAGTATACATACGTACATACACACACAAACAAACATACATACATACATACATACATACATACATACATACATACATACATACATACATACATATATACATACATATATACATACATACATACATACATACATTTTAACAGACAGGTGAGATTTATATTATAGACTAGCCTGGATGCCCGACTTTGCTTGGATGTTTGGAGGTGTGTGTTGAGCAAAAAAAAAAAAAAAATTGGTAGTAGGCAGGCAGGCTCTAGGAGGAAAAGGACGTGAAAAAACAAAAAAACAAAAACAAAAATAAGAAAAAAACGTACGCATTTTCCGTTGAGTCCATCGCCAAACCGGAAGTGGCGAAGTTTCAAATTAAAGCTAGTCAATCGAAAAAAGGGGATGACTTTCCAAAAAATCGGCGAAAAAAGTGACTCCTCCTTGTAGAAAGTGCCAAGTCGGGGATAAAGAAATTAATGTTTTTAGCCAATTTTAAGATATTTGTCATCCGAAGCGTTAACCTTCAAAACGATATCGATCTCGCGAAAATCAGTCGCCTCTGTGGAAAGTTTTAGGTAGACATACAAACATTTATACATACATTTACACATACACACAATCTGACGATTAGGATTTATATTATACTAGTGGGGGGGGGGTACCCGGCGTTGCCCGAGTGTTTGGAGGTGTGTGTGGTCGGGCGGGGGTGGGGGTGTTAATGAAAATCTAAGAATAAGCGTAAAAGTAAAAAAAAGGCGTAAAAGTAAAAAAAACAAAAAGCGTAAAAGTAAAAAAACAGAACAGAAAAACGAACGTTAAAAATTAAGCGGGGGATACCCGGCCGGTGGAGGGGAGTTAATCAAAACATCAAAAAAAAAAAAACACAAAAAAAACTAACGTAAGGCAAACGAACGATGTTAAATGTAAAAATCGAAAAAACAAAAACAAAAAAGAAAACAGAAAAACGAACGTTAAAACTGCTTTAAAAAATCTGAAAAATACCCCCCCCAAAAAAAACATGAAAAATGGGTTAAATAAGCCTGTTTCGATATTAAAATTTAAAAAATCGGTAGGTACCCGGGTGTTTTTGGGTGTGTGTGGTCGGTCAGGGGTGGGGTTTTAATGAAAACCTGAGAATAAGCGAATTAAAAAAAAAAAAACAGAAAAACGAACGTTACGTGAAAAATGGCTTAAATAACACTGCTTCAATATTAAAATTTAAAAAATCGAAAAAAAAAATCTCACACCACGATTCGAACCCAAAACGTTCAGACAATGAACCAACGCTCGAACCAACTGACCTAACACGACACACATGAAATTCTCTCACATCTTCAAATATTTAAACTAAATCAGGTCATGACGTC
This sequence comes from Euprymna scolopes, assembly GCF_053919585.1. Classification (NCBI taxonomy): domain Eukaryota; kingdom Metazoa; phylum Mollusca; class Cephalopoda; order Sepiida; family Sepiolidae; genus Euprymna; species Euprymna scolopes. Next base: position 24,004,138 of record NC_136523.1, read on the forward strand.
GTCTGACGCATGCGTAGAACTGATCTCGTCATGAGAGGACTTTTTTTGCTGACCCCCTGTAGAAAATTGTTGATTTCAGGGTGAAAAAAATTAACGTTTTTGGCGAATTTTTCGATATTTGTCGTCCGGAGGGTGCAGCTTCCATATGATACCAAATTTGTTAATTTTTGTTCTGTCTGTCGCAAGTTTTTAGCGGACACATAAACATACATACATACATACATTTTCGCTTTTATATATATAGAATAACGGTGGGTGCCCGACGTTGGCCGGTTATAAAAGAAAAAAAGTTTTGGGAGGGAGGCAGGCTCGAACCCGAAGCCTTGATGTGAATAGCCGGATGATTTACCACGACGTTACGCGGACAGAGAAGTGACGAAGGGTTAAATTAAACGTTTCAAAAAGCAGGTGATTGAACGTCAACGTTTGGTTTTTCTAGGTCAAACATCACGCCATATTAGTAAAGAAAATGAAATCACAGCGCGAAAAAATACAGTTTCGTAAATCGGGTATATTATAATCTAGACAGTATATAAAAAATTGTAAGACATAATAACCCCCCTCGAGCGACCCACTCCCCCCAAAAGCACAAACGCACACACATTTTCGCTTTTATATTATGGATTAGATTAAAACTTATAATCGAGTAGAAATCTTAAGTGATGGTATGTTTTAGTATAGCCAGTGCTGAGCTTGGATCCTTCAACCTCCAGCAAACTGCCAGTTTGAACTGATTATTACTTTGCACATATATCCGTTAAGCCCAGGGTGCTTGTGAACTGGAACCTCAGAATTTGCGAACTGGAAACGTAGTGAATATAGCATTCATTCAGCAGTAGTGACGTGACACAAGTCAGAAAGTAAAGATGTCTCAAAAAGAAGGACACTTTGGCCTAGCAAAAATTGCCCGGGCCTCATCATTCCCCACTAGGGGCCACTCAGGCAACAAGCAATAAACTTGGCTATTTTTTCGTCCCAAGATTTATACAGATTAGCTACCCACCGAAAACTATTTTTCGTCTCAAGAGTTATACAGATGAGCTACACATTGGAAACTCTTCTAAAATTAAACATGGCTTTCAATTCTAAAGATAAAAAAAGACGCTTTTCCTGCTTTTATCACTGGTTCCGGCTAAATTTTATGGTAAAATTAAAAAAAAAAATAAACTGTGTCCATCGCTTTATTGCAGATTACAAAATAATCAATATTTCAGTAAATATAAGTTATAAAAAGCTGAAAATTACACCATCCAAGGACTGTATTAAGGTGAGATAAATCCTAAAATTTCATCAAAATTCATGTTATATTTAAAAAGTTATGTTATTTTTTTGATATTCAAGGAATTTTCACCGTCCATCGCTTTATTGCAAGTCTTCTAAGATAATGTTTTAGCTCAATAAAACAATACAAAAGCATCATAAATTTATATTGAACACGTTTTCTGGGGAAAATTAACAAAAACAAAGGCACATCCCGAGGGCTAAGTGTCAAACAAACGAATTATTTGTCCACATATCCCCCATGTTTTGAAATTACATTAAACAACCTTTTGTCCACCGAGGAGGTCAATTGCTTGATCTGAGATGGAGTAATGGTTCTGGCAACGTCGACTATTTTGTTCCAAAGGGCATCCTTCGAAGAAAACTGCTCTCCTCCCTCATAAACTCCTCGTTTCAATATTGACCATAGGTGTTCGATGGGGTTAAGGTCCGGAGAAAACGGTGGCCAGGACATGAGGGTTTCTCCAACAAAGCCCTGAGATCCAAGGAAGGATGTAGTTGCCATAGCAGCATGAGATGGGGCATTGTCATGCATAAAAATAATCTTAAAACGACGTGACAAGGAAAGATCATCTAGCCATGGTAACAAATTCTCATTTAGAAAGGCAGTGTAGGCATTGCTGGTGAGCTTGACACCTTCTGGCACTCGGAATGGTCCACATAGCTTACCCCCAATAATTCCCGCCCAAAACATTATGCCTCCACCTCCCTGTTGGCGACGAAATCTATAAGGCGTTGGAGTTCCATTTGGATTCCAAACTTTGGCCCATCCGTCCGGTCCATCAAGGGTAGCACGAGCCTCATCTGTAAACAGAACATTTTGGCAATCCATTTTCATATATTTTTGTGCCCAAGCCAATCGTTTTTCTTTGTGGGTTTGGCTCAATGGAGGCCTTGGAATAGGATTGATGTTCCTTGCCATTTCATTCAGTACATTGCATCGGGATTGTCTGGACCTTGGTATGACTCCAGCCCTCGCAAAAATTGTTGCACTCATGCTGTTTGGGTTGCGCACAATCTCTCTACGAATTTTTCGAAGATCCGTATCAGAAAGGTTCCTCCTTGTGCCCTTATCTTTCCTGGACTTGATGTTGGGGTTCTTGACGAATGTAGCTAAAGTTCGGGGATCCCTTTTTAGTTCTGTGGCTAAATTTATGACCGAGAGTCCTTCTACTAGTCCTGCAATAATCCTCTGCTTCTCGGTAGCTGTTAAACGTCCTTTTTTTGGCATTTTATGAGACCTGCAATAAAGTGATGGACGGTGAAAATTCATTGAATATCAAAAAAATAACATAACTTTTTAAATATAACATGAATTTTGATGAAATTTTAGGATTTATCTCACCTTAATACAGTCCTTGGATGGTGTAATTTTCAGCTTTTTATAACTTATATTTACTGAAATATTGATTATTTTGTAATCTGCAATAAAGCGATGGACACAGTTTAAAAAGCAGTCGTCAAAATGAATTTGGGTCAGCAGAATTCATACAGATTAACTACCCACCGAAAACTATTTTTTCGTCTCATGACTTATACTGTTTAGCTACCCACCGAAAATTATTTTTTCATCTCAGGACTTATACAGTTTAGGTACACATCAACCATCTCAGCAAAAATAACCTTCTTAGTGACACACAATATGGTTTCCGTTCTGCTAGATCTACAGCAGATGTGCTTACAGTTATATCTCATAGGATTAGCGAATCTCTCGACAGAGCTAACCTTTCTAGGGCAATTGCTCTTGACATATCAAGGGCCTTTGATAGGGTATGACATAAAGGTTTACTTCACAAGATCTCCAGCTATGGTATAGCTGGAAATGTCTTCTCAATTATTAAATCATTTCTTTCTGATAGGTTCATAAGAGTAGTAGTTGATGGGCAAAAATCAGAAGCTCACAGTATAAATGCTGGAGTCCCTCAGGGGTCCATCCTGGGCCCAACTCTTTTCCTGATCTACATTAATGATCTTCCAAATCACATCTTTACATCATTCGTAGACATTTTTGCTGACGACACTACCATCTATGGTAGCACATCTAAGACAGTAAACAACGAAGTTCTCTCCGAGTCTCTCTCCTCTGATCTTGATCACGTTGTACAATGGGGAAAGGAGTGGCTGGTTACTTTAATGCATCTAGAACCAAGCTTCTATCTTTACATCATCAACGTTCTGGTCCCCATCTGGCATCAATTAAAATGAATGGCTCTCGTCTTGGGGAGGCCTCAAGTTTTGACAGGCTTCTAGGCTTGACCTTTACTCCTGATCTTAAATGGAATACGTACATAAAATTTGTTGCCAAGGCCGCTGGAAAAATGGTCGGATCCTTCTATCGATCCAGTAGATATCTCACTGCTGATGCAATTCTTTATCTATATAAGAGCCAGATACGTCCTAGGATGGAATACTGTTGCCACATATGGGCAGGAGCTGCTAGAAAAGACTTATCCTGCCTTGATAGGGTTCAAAATAGACTTCGTGGCCTGGTGGGAGATGTCCTTTTCTCTTCGCTGCAACCTCTATCTCACAGAAGAGATGTTGCGAGTTTGTCTCTGCTTTATCGTTATTTTCATGGAAAGTGTTCAACTGAGCTTCAATCTATGGTCCCCCCTCGCCAAACTTTCACAAGAAACACTAGACTAGCTGAAAACATTATCAATAATTTCCCCCACTCTTTATCTGTGCCTAAACCTAAATATAGATTCCATGATCAAAGCTTCTTTCTTAGAACTGCACGCCTGTGGAATTGTCTTCCGTTTTCCTGCTTTCCAGCTGTCTATAATATGGTTGTCTTCAAGTCCAACGTGAACAATTTTCTGATGAGCCGTTCCACTTAAGTTAACAAATTTACCGAACTTCCATTACTATCGATTACTATATTGTCCTTTTGACTACTCTACACTCTTTAACCCTTATCCTTGAGTGGCTTATCGGTCTTGATAAGTGGTGACGCCTATGTAAAAAAACAAAAAACAAAAAAACATTGGAAACTCTTCTAAAATTAAAGATCAATAATGATAATAATAAAAAAGACCCCTTTCCTGTTTTTATCACTAGTTCCGGCTAAAATAAAAAATAATAAAAAAAATAAAAATCAGTCGTCAAAATGATTTTGGGTCAGCAGATACAGAACAGAAAACTTGTCTCACCTGAAAGCCAGGTGACAAGGCCTGGAAGAGTAGACTTACTAGATGATACCCAGGCGCACCTGTCGTGCTGATGTTCAAGAACGGATTCTTTACTGCTACTTTCTACCCAGTCTCCAAGCAGCTGACTAATCCTCATAATTCAGAGCAAAGATGAGGATATCTAGAGACATGTCACTCAGATCCAGGGGGACGCTATCTGCTTTTACTTGTGAGCGACCACTGGTAATCGATCATGTGAGAACTCCTGCTGATTGACAAGCAATAAAGAAAGGGAGGAGAAAAAAATGAAATG
>NC_136523.1:24016362-24026362 GCF_053919585.1 Euprymna scolopes
GTTCCCACCCCCAGCGAAGGGGAGGAGACAACGGCGAAGCCGTTCGCTCTCTTCCAAGTCCCAAGCAAATCTCCTCGATTCAGCCAACCTGATCACATGATTCATACGCAATCAAATCAGCTGATCTTGACTTCCGGTCAACGTGTCTACACTATAACTCACACTCTCCCCCTCTCCCTCCCTCCCTCTCTCTCTCTCTCTCTCTCTCGCTCTCTCCATTCTCTAACAGTACCTGTTAGGGTCCCAACTTTTGGTTAAATAGAAACCGAATAAAAAAACAAACAAAAAAAACAAAAAAACAAAACAAAAAACAAACAAACAAATATATTCTATTAAAAAAGAGTTCTTAAAAATCACTGGATTCGGCATTAAATAATCTGAAAAGGGTTGATATGCCGTAAAACAAAAACAACCAACCAATCAACCAATAAATAATAATAATAATAATAATAATAATAATAATAATAATAATAATAATAATAATAAAATGGCTGACCCCTAGAGTCTGACGTAGCATGATGTAAAGTTCACTTAAGATGACGTGGGCTTTAGGAAAAAGCTTGAAAAACGCGGATCATTTTTGAATTAAGTGTCGGGAGTCAGTGGCCAAGAGTAGGGGAAAGGTGTCGAATATAAGTCGAGGACCATCGGGAATAAAACTGCTGTAAAATGCCACGAAGACATCTAGTTGAACGAATCTTCAATTGCAGCTTTTCCGAGATCCATCAGACAAGACCAAATATGAACCATGTATATGTATGTTTTTCAATTGGCTGAAGAAAAACTCCAACGACTTATTTGTCCCTGCCTGTTGTAAATGTTACACATCCGTTGTTAAACTGTCTGTTAATATATCAACACTGTCGAAAGTGTTATACACGCATCAAGTCAACGAACAATAATAAAAAAAAAACACGATCAGAGATAAACACATGGCTTCTTTTTGTATCGTGGCAGGTTCATAAGCTTCGGTCCATTGCTATTCTTATTCCTTTTTTTTTTTGAAGACATCACATGGTTTGAACTTGGCAGAATACGTGGAATATATATATATATATATATATATATATATATATATATATATATATATATATATATATATATATATATATATATATATACTAGCATTTCAGCCCCGGTGTTTGGAAGTGTATGTTGAGCAAAAAAAAAAAGAGAAAGAAAGTGGTCAATTTTTAAAACTTTGACCCCAATTATGACCCCTTAAAATGTAATGTTTTGGGTTTAAATCAAGTTATTAAATTAGATCCATGTCCAAAGCACCTATATCTAAAATTTCAAGTGTTTATACACAAAATTGTCGGAAGAGTTTAGTAGATTTCTCAAAGGTAAAATCGTTGAACTATGACCCCTTAACAGCCAAATTTCTTGCCGAAAACGAATTACAAAGATTTTCTCAAATCTCAATACCCTGTATATCAAATTTCTAGTCTGTAGACTTAAAATTGACAGAGTTATTGCGTAGAGAAATGTACAAAGACAGACACACACAGAGATACTTTCACTTATATATATATATATATATATATATATATATATGATAAATGACAAAAAACTATATTCCAAAATTCATGATGTTGATCATCTTATAATTTATTCCTTTAATTCAGTTGACTTATACAATTCTTGAGAGTATCTGTTTCGTAGCGGAAAATCAATCATTTAATTACTATACCAATCAGTGAATCTATTATACCTTTAACTGACCAAAAGAAATAGCAACAATCCGCCAAAAGAATATAAAATGTGATTTGACATGATTAAAAATCCGAAAATTGGAAGAGAAGCTGCATATACCTTTACTATGTTTCTATTACGCCATTTTGAGTTTACATATATGAGTTTACAATGTTTCCATTACGCCATTTTGAGTTTATATATATATATATATATATATATATATATATATATGTATATATATATATATATATATATATATGAACAGATGATTAATAAAACATGTTAAAAGACATCTTGAAAAAGAGTTAAAAACATATTTAATTAAAAAAAAAGGAAGCACAAGATAAGTGGATAGTCCTTAATCCGCGGAGTTTCGAAGAAATACTCTCCTTCTCATCAGAGGGCAGGAATTAGCAAAATGCAGGATCGGATTTTGCATATAAAAGTATTTAATGAAACTACAAGTAAGTCACAGATCTTACTTGGTTAAAAAAAAGGGTGAGGTAAGGGGAATAGGAGGTAAAAGAAAAATGATAAAAAGATTTCACATAGATGGATAGTCCGGTGAAGGGTAAAAAATCCAAGAATGGTAAAATCCAAAACGGTCGAATATAAAATTTCCAATCCAATGGGTAAATTCCAAATGGTCCCAAATGATCCAAAAGGCAGAGTTCCTTGGAAAAAAGCGCAAATGGAATGAATTCCAAATCATTAAATCATTATATATATATATATATATATATATATATATATATATATATATATATATATATATATATATATATATATATATATATATATATACGTTTTGAATGAATTCAATTCAATAATTTACGAAAGTGCATTTTTACCTTAATACAAGTTGGGAATAATTTTCCCTTTAACTAATTTAGTACCCCCAAATGGGGAGCGGCATACATATTGTTTTTAAAATATAATTATCCACTGATACGTGTTTCGTTGTCTACGACTCATCAGATTCAGCCATTCTGATGAGTCGTAGACGACGAAACACGTGTCAGTGGATAATTACATTTTAAAAACAATATATATGTATATATTTATACACATTAATTTTTTAAAATTTTATGCGCGTATTTAGTAGATATTTAAATAAAATATTCAAATGTTTACTTAATATAAAATTAATATTAATAACAAAAAATACGTCCCAATGGGGGGCGGGGCGACTCGAATATAAACAAAGGGCATGTAACTCGCTCAAAACGTTCAGAGAAAAAATACCACAGATTCGATAACAAAAATGAATAAATCAACAATATCTGTAAATAAAATAAATAATAAAAATGAATGAATCAACAATCTCTAATATATATATATATATATATATATATATATATATATATATATATATATATATATATATAGTGTTATAAATATATATATATATATATATTTATATATATATATATATATATATATATATATATATAGTGTTATAAGGGAATAATTCCAGAGGAAATCCGGGTATGAGAGCTCAATGTGGTAAACAGAGCAATAACATAAGAATATAACACGGAAATTACATAATTGTCGATGCAATAATTTATTTCAACCTTATGGTATTTTCAAGCATCTAAACTAGACAATTACATTTTTGATACTCAGTATAAAAAATGTAATTGTCTAGTTTAGATGCTTGAAAATACCATAAGGTTGAAATACATTATTGCATCGACAATTATGTAATTTCCGTGTTATATATATATATATATATATATATATATATATATATATATATATATATATATATATATATATATACTTTAGAATAATGTAATGAAATATATCTACTGGTATGAAAATTCAGTGATTATCGATCTTAGAAAATATTTTGGGTGTAATATTTTATGAAGACAATCCCAGCTAAATGAAAATTGCTCAATATACCAGATAGAGCAATATACCAGATTGCTCAATATAAACATATTTGCTAATACTTTTCCTCTGAGGAGATGGTATTTATTTGCTCCCCCACTGAGCAAATTAGGCACAAGGCCGTTTTTAATGTGAGGTAAAAACCAGCTCCCCTAAAAGTAGGCAAAAAGGGGGCACTCTGGTTACCAAAAATAATAATTGTCCCAGTATAGAGGGTTTCCCCTCCATTGACTGGTACAAATTATCTTAAGTGCAGCATCTGAAGAACAGATACTACACTTTGATCTTGACCAAAAGGCCAAGAGAAGCAGCACTTTTCCTCTGAGGAGATGAATAGACATCGGAAACTCATGCGTTAAGGAAATGTATTCTTTGTTTTGCATATAATAAAAATTCTAGATTTTAAATTTAACCCTTTTAAATGATAAAATTGAAATTACTAAATTATGACATATATATATATATATATATATATATATATATATATATATATATATATATATATATATATATGTATGTACACACACATACACACACACACACATATATATATATAAAGATAGATAGACAGATAAGTAGATAGAATGATGTAGACAGTGCGACGGGCCATGAGCAGCGATTGAATGAGACAGAAAGAGAAATCGGGAGGGAAGAAGAGCGAGAGATAACACGTTAGGAAAATAACGGAAGAAAAGAGAGAGAGAGAGAAAGCAAATGGATTACAGGTACAGAAAGAAAGATGTAGAGAAAAAGAGAGATGGATAGAGAAAGGGATGTGCAGGAGAGAGAAAAGGATAGGGGAGAGAAGGAGGAGGGCAATATATGCCACGAGCGCAAAGGGTTGAGGTCAGAGGAGCGACTGTAGATAATATTATTGCACAGTGAGCAATCGCGCGCGCAAATAAATGATGGAGAACGAAACCGGGGTGTAGGTGGGTGCGCGTAATGGAGAGAGACGTAGAGATAGATAAGTAGAGAGAGAGAGAGAGATAGAGAGAGAGAGAGAGAGAGAGAAAGAGAGAGAGAGAGAGAAATAAAGGGAAAGAGAGTGAGAGAAAAAATGAGTGCGAAAGGAAGAAAGCAAAGGAAGGCAAGAAAAGGTAAAATATTAATATACTAGCAGGCTGCCCGGTATTGCCCGGTCGTAAAATACGCTTAAATATGATATTTTAATTAATGTAGATTTCCTATTTATTATTCTACGAGCAGTTCAGTGTGTGTGTATATATATATACTAGCAGTTCAGCCCAGCTTTGCTCGGGTCCTATGTACTTTTCATAACTTGCCCTACGTGTGAATACACTTTATGCAAGATTTCAAATGTTTAGACCAAAATTTGCCTGAGTAATTTCAGAGACCGAAAAGGTCAATTTTTATAAACTTTGACCACAATTTTGACACCTCAACCTTTATTATTTTGGTCACAAATCAAAATACAAAGTTTTACCCATGTCCAAGTTATCTACATCTAAAATTTCAAGTCTTCAGACCAAAAATTGGCGGAGAAATTTGGTAGAATCTGCAAAGCTCAACTCTTTCAACTTTGAGCTTTTGTTAGCCAGATTTGCGCCCCCAAACTGATTAAAATGCTTGCCGCATGTCTGAATACCCGTTTTGTATAAATGTCAAATGTTTAGACCCAAACTTGGCTGAGTAATTTGCTAGACACCGCAAAGGTAAAATCTTTTGAGCTTTGACCCCAATTTTGACCACTTAACATTTAGTATTTGAGCTAAAATTAAATTATAAAGTTTGATCCATGTCCAAGTAACCTACTTCTAAAATTTCAAGTGTTTAGACCCAAAATTGGCGGAGGAAGTCAAATCGTTAAATTTGACCCCTTGATAGCCAAATTTCTTTTTGAAAACCAATTAAAAAGATTTTCCCTAATCTCAATACTCTTGATGTCTAGACCGAAAATTGACAGAATTATTTGGTAGGGAAATGCACGCACACACACAGATACATTTTCACTTGTATAGATATATAGATTACTAGCATTTTAGCCCGGCGTTGCCCGGGTATTTGGAGGTATATGTTGAGCAAAAAAAAAAAAAAGCGGTCAATTTTTTTAAAAATTTGACCCCTATTATGACCCCTTAACATTTATTATTTTGGGCTCAAATAAAGTTATTAAGTTAGATCTATGTCTGTCTAAAATTTCAAGTGTTTGGACCTAAAATTGGCGGAGGAGTTTGGTAGAGTTCTCAAAGGTCAAATCGTTGAACTTCCCAAATCTCAGTACCCTATGTATCAAATTTTGCGTCTGTAGGCTGAAAATTGACAGTTATTGCGTAGGAAACTGTACACCGACACACACACAGACACGTTCACTTTTATATATATAATCGATATCGTATCAATATATAGTAAGGATTACGAATACCCTATATATTAAGTTTCATGTCAGTAAATCAAAAACTAACGGAGGAGTTTAATACGAAAATTTTACACAAAAATATATACGCATACATAAATATATATAGAAAGAGGTTTGTGTTCATTATAACATTTCTACGCAAATATTATGCAAGTATAAATCATGTAGAATATCTGCATAAACATAATTACACGTATTAGTAAACTAAAGTTGATCATTCCATGAGAAAACCAAAATAAAAAACTAATAGGAAGAATGTTTAAAAGAATATACAAATTAGCAAGATATTTTTTAAAGATGAATGCAATTCCAGGATCCATATATAAAAAAAAGTTGTATTTTCTTTTTAAATAAATTAAAAGAATGGGTTTTAATATGAATAACAATACTAAAAAAAAAAATTATATATATATATATATATACAAACATATATATATATATATATACAAACATATATATATGTATATATACGAGCAAACAGTTAATAAAACATGTTAAAAACACTTTGAAAAAGAGTTAAAAACATTTAATCTGAAAAGGAAACACTTGATAAGTTTCGAAGAAATACTTTCCTTCTCATCAGAGGGTAGGAATTAGCAAAATGCGGGATGGGATTTTGCATGCAAAAGTATTTGATGAAACAACAAGTAAGTCAAAGATCTTACTTAATAACCAAAAAAGTGAAGCAGAGGGAATATGGTGAAGAAAAAGGTGATTACACATGAATGGATAGTCTGGTGGAAGATAAATAATCCAGTGACGGTAAAATCCAAATATATAACTTCAAGAAATTTAATTGAATTTCCATTTGCACAAGTAAAATCCAAGGAAATCCCGTAATTGGGAGATGGTCCAAAATAATCCAAAGGCAGAAATCCATGGAAAAATTCACAAAAATGTGTACAAGGGAAAAAGAGGGAAAAATTCCAATAATATTAATAAAAGAAAAATAAGATATGCTTTTCACTCTACTGCCGAGACATAAATATTTTATATATATATATATATATATATATATATATATATATATATATATATATATATATATATATATATAATATTTAGTAATGTGATTGATAATTTAAAAATCAAATTATAATTAAATTAAAATCCGTTTCATAAGAAGGAACAACAACAAAATCAATTATTTGTACGATCGTTTCGGAAAACAGTGTTTTTATTGTGGTAGACATCAAGTTACGGACAATAATTTTTACATATAGTTTTTTTTATCAAACAAGGTTTCCTCATCAGCAAATATTTTAAATCATCAGCAAACATTTTAAATGTAAAAGACACCATAAATAAACCTAGCATTAAAGTAAGGCAGATGTATCTTTTAATTTTTCGCCTTTTGAAATCAGGAACTATGGTTAGAGTATTCATATAGATGCTTGCTATAGCTTTTCAGACTAATCAGAGTAGCTGAATCAAGCAAGATCCAAAACCGGGAAGATAAAACACGTGTATGAATTTCAATACGAATAACCAATCCGCATCAAAAAGAATTTAGAGAAGTGAATCTAAAAATAAAGTTAGGTTTATAAATAGATTCTTAGAATAAATAAAAAGGATTTTTCTGCAAAACAATTTATGGTATATAATTTATAGAAAACGATTTTTAATATATAATTTATAGAAAACAATCTTTAATATATAATTTATAGAAAACAATCTTTAATATATAATTTATAGAAAATAATCTTTAATATATAATTTATAGAAAACGATTTTTAATATATAATTTATAGAAAACAATCTTTAATATATAATTTATAGAAAACGATTTCTAATATATAATTTATAGAAAACGATTTTTAATATATAATTTATAGAAAACGATTTTTAATATATAATTTATAGAATACGATTTTAATATATAATTTATAGAAAACGATTTTTAATATACAATTTATAGAAAACGATTTTTAATATATAATTTATAGAAAACGATTTTTAATATATAATTTATAGAAAACGATTTTTAATATATAATTTATAGAAAACAATCTTTAATATATAATTTATAGGAAACAATCTTTGATATACAATGTATAGGAAACAATCTTTAACATATAGTTTATACAAACCAATTTTTGATATATAAGTTACAGGAAACAATTTTTATAGATAATTCATAGGAAAGAATTTTTAATATATCATTGATAGAGTACAATCTTTAATATATAATTTAGAGTAAACCATCTTTAATACATAATTCATAAAAACAATCTTTAATATATAATTCATAAAAACCATCTTTAATATATAATTCATAAAAAACAATCTTTAATACATAATTCATAAAAACAATCTTTAATATCTAACATATAGAAAACAATCTTTCATATCTAATTAAAAGGGAACAATCTTTAATATATAATTTATAAAAGACAATCTTTTATATATAATTTACAAGAAACAATCTTTAATATATAATTTATAGGAAAGAACCTTTAATATATGATTTATAGGACATAATATTTAATATATAATTCATACCAAAAAATATATAAAATTTAATTCATAGGAAACAATCTTTAATATATAATTTGTACAAAAAATCGTTAATACACAATGTTTAATATATAATTCATAGGAAATCGTTAATACACAATGTTTAATATATAATTCATAGGAAATCGTTAATACACAATGTTTAATATATAATTTATAGGAAATCGTTAATACACAATGTTTAATATATTATTTATAGGAAATCGTTAAAACACGATGTTTAATATATAATTTATAGGAAATCGTTAATACACAATGTTTAATATATAATTTATAGGAAATCGTTAATACACAATGTTTAATATATAATTTATAGGAAATCGTTAATACACAATGTTTAATATATAATTTATAGGAAATCGTTAATACACAATGTTTAATATATAATTTATATTAAATCGTTAATACATAATGTTTAATATATAATTTATAGGAAATCGTTAATACACAATGTTTAATATATAATTTATAGGAAATCGTTAATACACAATGTTTAATATATTATTTATAGGAAATCGTTAAAACACGATGTTTAATATATAATTTATAGGAAATCGTTAATACACAATGTTTAATATATAATTTATAGGAAATCGTTAATACACAATGTTTAATATATTATTTATAGGAAATCGTTAAAACACGATGTTTAATATATAATTTATAGGAAATCGTTAATACACAATGTTTAATATATAATTTATAGGAAATCGTTAATACACAATGTTTAATATATAATTTATAGGAAATCGTTAATACACAATGTTTAATATATAATTTATAGGAAATCGTTAATACACAATGTTTAATATATAATTTATATTAAATCGTTAATACATAATGTTTAATATATAATTTATAGGAAATCGTTAATACACAATGTTTAATATATAATTTATAGGAAATCGTTAATACACAATGTTTAATATATAATTTATAGGAAACAAGCGTATTATTAATGTATAACAAAATTATCTTTAACATATAATTTTTAGAAAATAATCTTTTATATATATTTTTTACAAAACAATCTTTAATATATAATTTATACAACACAATCTTTTATATATATTCATACAATTCAATCTTTAATATATATTTATACAATACAATCTATAATATATATTCATACAATTCAATCTTTAATATATAATTTATAGAATTAAAACAAACATATACGCGTCGGGTGAAAATATATTTACAAAGTGCTCAACCCAAAGAGGGGGTGGCTTAATAGTCATCCGGATGCAATACTGTTTCGTTGTATCTCAACTCATCAGTGCGGCTAGACATACACCTTTACCCAGTCGTGGATATATATATATATATATATATATATATATATATATATATATATATATATATATATATATATATATATATATATGGTAAAATGTGGAAATAAACTTTATTTCCTTATAATATGTACCAATCCTTATTTAAGAAGCTATATGTAAAGACAGAGCAATATAATTAATGAAGGACAAAAGTCTATATTCTAAAGTT
>NC_136523.1:24031362-24046362 GCF_053919585.1 Euprymna scolopes
CAAATAGATATGAAAAGTCTTTATTAAAGCATGTGCCTATTTCCATTCTATAGAGGCCAGGCGCGAACGCAGACCCCACAATTTTATTATACCATCATTATTTAAGTTAAAACGTACTTATCAAAGTATTATTATGTACATCTATATCAAAAACACTTGTAAACGTTTTTTTTTTAAATTTCTTATTTCCATACTTTGGACCAGGCGCGTACGCAGACCCCACAATTTTAATGAATCATCATTATGCTAGATCAAAATACCCATTCCTGTGTCTCGATACATCTTCTAACATTATATGTGATCAGTTTTTTTATAATAGTCAACCATATAGGAGCCTGTTCATGACCACACACACACAAACAGACGTTCAGCTTTATATATATATATATATGCGTAGCTCGTCATATAATGATTAGATAACTTTGATTGACGTTAAAAACATTTAATAAGAATAAATGTTTAATTTCAACTGTATCTCTCGCGGTTGACGGTAGCCGCATGATTCAGGTCCTTGCTAATGAAGCCAAACATGACTTCTCTCGACTGGAGTTAATCGTGAAACACTGCACTGATATTTCCCGAAAGGATGAAACTCTAGTGTCTGTAGGTATATAATAATCATTATAGTTAATAATAATATATATAATATAGATACGAATACCTAAATATATATAGAAAGCGGTTTATGTGTACTATAACATTTTTACGCAAATATTATGCAAGTATAAATCATGTAGAATATCTGCATAAATATAATTACACGTAATAGTTAACTAAAGATGATCATCCTATAAGAAAACTGAAAAAAATAGGGAATTAATTAAAATGAATGTTTAAAAAATATGCAAATTAGCTAGATCTTTTGCAAGAGTCCCTAAATCTTGAAGCCAGATACCATTTCACACGACAATTTAACCATCAAAACAAAAAAGTCGAAATAGAATTACTCTATGAACGCATTAATAACCTAGAAAAAGAAAACAAAATTACCACTTTTCATAACAGTTTTACTTTATTTAATACTAGCTATATTTACACAGTATTGCCTTTCCTTTCATTTTCTTTTTTTTTACACAGTGATCACCACTTATCAAGGCCCGGAGGCCACTCAGGGATAAGGGTTATTGCAAGTACATTACGTTAGTGTGGAGATTTGATGAAGTATTTACTTAAGGGGGCGGTTCATTAGGAATTTGTTAACGTTGGTTTGAACACATCCAAGTTGTAGTCCGGTGGGAAGCAGGCAGACGAAACAGAGTTCCACAGGTGTGCAGTTCTAAGAAAGAAGCTTTGTTCATGGAATCCGCGTTTTGATTTAGGCACAGATAAAGAGTGGGGGAAACTTTTGACAGTGGATTCAGCTAGACGGGTGTTTTTCGTGAAAGATTGGCGAGGGGGGACCAGAGATTGGAGTTCAGACGAGCACCTGCCATGGAAATAACGATAAAACAAGGATAGGTTCGCAACGTCTCTTCTGTGGGAGAGAGGTTGCAGGGTAGAGAAAAGGGCATCCCCCACTAAGCCACGAAGTCTATTTTGTACTCTGTCAAGGCAGGATAGGCTGTTTTTAGCAGCTCCGGTCCAGATATGGCAACAGTATTCCATCCTTGGACGTACTTGGCTTTTATATAGATAAAGAATTGCATCAGTAGTGAGATATCTTCTGGAGCGGTAGAAGGATCCCACCATCTTTCCAGCGACCTTGGCAACAGACTTGATGTACGTGTTCCATTTCAGATCAGGAGTAAAGGTCAAACACAGAAGCTTGTCAAAACACGGGGCCTCACCCAGACGAGAGCCATCCATCACAATTTTGAATTGTGTGAAAGTTTTAATAATAGACACTAGAAATAAACTAATAAATAATTCTTTATTTCCAGTTTTTTCGAAGTATTTAAAGAGTTTTTAGGAATTACCTCCCATTTGAGAATTCAAAAATATTTCAGATTTGCATTAAATTTGATCTATAAGCAAGATTCCTAAAATGTCAATTTCTTAAGACTCCTTATGCTTAATTAAACCTTATATTTTTAGACATTTTCTAGAATCAAAATCGTGCAATGAACTTAAGAATTATAAACTATTCTAGACTAAAATTCTAGTTTAGTAGCATTCTATTTTGATTTTTATCTTCGTGAATTAATTTTAAATGTTCTTGGACAAGTATTACGGGATAAAAACTCGATTTTATAAAAAACAATCCAATCTAATACTAACTACTGATTTAAAAAATGCTGCCAAAGAACTACGTAACCAATCTTATATAGTTATAAAAAAGCTGACAAATTAAACACCTTTCTCATTCGTAACAAATCTGATTATGATGTAAAACTTAAAAACATTCTTGATGATAAAACGAAATTTAAAAAAAATTAGTAAAAACCCCACAAATGCACAAAAAACGCAGGATAATAAACTAATAACAACAAATAACGCACAAATTGGTAATTATCAACTCTCTAAAATAATTAGAGACTATAAACCTATAGCACAGTCAAGATACACAAACCTATTTCTCGTCTTCGACCTATCATATCCCAAATTCCTACTCCCATCTATTTTCTTAAAGAAACCTTAAACGTATTACCCCGTATATTCCAAGCAAATATCGCGTTACGTTAACACATGAACTAATGCAAATATTAAAATTAATGCAACCAGAAAACAAAATAATTGCTTCTCTTGATGTAGAAAGTTTATTCACAAATGTACCTGTAGTAGAAACAATAGATATAATTGCCTTCGGGCCAAGATCAAAGTGTAGTATCTGTTCCGGCAGATACTGCAAGCAAAGACCAGATGTGGGGGCAACCCCACATACCTGACCTTTAACCAGCTCCCATTTCCCACCTCTCGGGAGCTGGTCCCCTTTTTCCCTTCCCCCTCCCTTCACTCCCCACATTAAAAATTGGCCTTGTACCTAATTTGCTCGGTGGGGGAGCAAATAAATACCATCTGTTCCGGAAGATACTGCAAGCAAAGACCATATGTGGGGGAAACCCCACATATAAGACCTTGGTCAATGTAGGGGCAACCCTTCATACCAATTGTCACTATCCAGCTCCCCTACTCCCCGGGGAGTTGGTCACCATTTGCCCTTCACTCCTCACTTTAGAAATCGTCCTTGTGCCTAATTTGCTCAGCGGGGGAGCAAATAAATACCTCAAAGTGTAGTATCTGTTCTTCAGATGCTGCACTTCAATTTCTTGTACTCTGTCAGTGGAGGAGAAATCCTTCACGACTGAGACAATTTTTATTTTTGTTCCTTTTCTCCACGTTAAAAAACGACCCTGGTGTCTAACTCTGTCCCGTGGGGAGGCATTGTAAATAGGAACAATAGATATAATTATCAACAACATTTATAATAATCCGTTACTCTCTCCACTTAAAATGAATAAATAATATTAAAAAAATTACTATTAATCTGCACTACAGAAGTACCCTTCTATGACACTAATGGTAACATATATGTCAAAATGCTAGAGTGGTAATGGGACCAGTCCTCTGACCGAGCCTAAGTGAATTCTACATAGCAGATCTAGAAAACACAATATTTATAAATAATATAAAGCCCCCCATATATATATGCTACGTGGACGACATTCTTATTTTAGCAGAAAATAATGAATGAATATACCAACTACAGGACCTTTTTTGTAAAAAAGCTCAATTCCTAAATTCACAGAAGAGTTGAATAATAATCATAAAATTTCATTTCTTGACGTCTTTATCAATACGTCCAATAATATTTTCAAGAACTCTCTATATATATATAAAGGAGTGCGGTCTTGTTTTCTCTCCGGAGTGTTTTTCTGTTTTGTACCGAGGACGCACAAAGTTCCACCTGTCTGTCCTCGAAGCACTTGCCATCATTGCTAACCCCCCTGCTTTGTGCAAGCAGAGAAACCTCCGGCTTCAGTTAGAATTATTTGGGTAGTCAGGTTTTTTTTTTTTTTTCTTCTTAACCTCCTCTCCGCTCTTATTCCATATCACTATCAAATATTCTAATATATATATATATATATATATATATATATATATATATATATATATATATATATATATATATATATATATAAACCAACGAGCATAAATTCCAGCCTCCTGAACATTAAAAAGTGATTGCCCACAAAGGTACAAAATAACCATACTTAAAAATGTATTAAATCGCGCTAAAATGATATCATCCACAAAACAAGGCACATAAAAACCATTAAACAAATACTCATTTAAAACCACTTTCTGAATGGCATTGTTGACGAACAAATAAAATGAATGATACAATCCCTGGAAAACCCTGATAATAATTAGGGCTATGACAACAGCATATTCTTTTCATTGTTTTGACTCTCGAGTTTATATCCGACACAGTAAGACAAAATTAATAAACCGAGGATCATATTACTCTAAAAAAAAACATTTAAGATATCAAGGCATATATACCTAAGAATCAAAACAAGGAAAAAATATGCTGTTGTCATAGCCCTAATAATAAGATCAGCCAGCAACGTAATTCAAACGCCATTATATATAGGCATATGAGTTTCGACGTAACTACACTCGTCAGTATGTTTTATTGTCGGAGAGTAGATATTATGTATACGTATGTCTTGTATATATCTAATATATAAAAAAAGCATTTATATTTTTTAATTTAAATTCCATTCAGATTGAAATTTAAGTAAAAACAACTACAAATTCCATTTGCTCTATCAAGTATATTGAACTATAGGTGAAGTGTTCCTGGTTTAGGACAACAAAATTAAAGAAAAAAAAAGAAAAAAGCCAACAGTCGCCAGGTTCGAGATCACCACTCTGTCACCAACCTTCGTCTGTCTGCCTCTCCCACCTAATATGTCAACTCCTTTTATACACGTCTCCCACGTGATTTCGTGTGATTTATCGTGACTTCCACCAGAGCATACCTTTTAAAACTATGGATGTTATCTTGTTTTCTCTCTCTCTCTCTCTCTCTCTCTCTCTCTCTCTCTCTCTCTCTCTCTCTCGCTTAATCTCGCCCGACATATCACCCACAAAAAAGGTACTACTCAATGAAATAAAAAATTCAACAAATACTCATTAACAAGTATTTTCCAAATTACACCGTTGATGAACAAATAAAACGAATGCTATAATCCCTTGAAAACTTTCATAATAATATTAGCCAGTACCGTAATTAAAACTCCATTAATATATTTTATCAAAATCAAATAACATCTAACTTCAGAATTGAAGAAAACGCAATAAAAAAATATCGTTCGTAGATATTTAACGCCCTTTGATAGCAACTTTAAAATTAAATTTATTATTTACTACAAGAAGTTTAGAACACAATACATCATGGTTAGAAACAACTCACCACCGGCTATAAAAACGTTAGAACAATGTGGTGTATAAATTACAATTCTCTAGGAGAAAGTAACTCCGAAAATAAATCTAAGAATAATATATACATTGGGCATACAACGACAACCTTATCCTGACGAATCACCATGCATTTAAACAATACCAGCACTATATATCAAAATTTGATAAAAGAACACAAATGTCCCCCTTCTAATCTTAGAAAAATCCTCGTCGACAGCACAAACATTATACAACGTGAAAATAGTCTTAAAAAATTCAAAATTCTTGAAGCGTCATTTGGCCTTTTGGTCAAGATCAAAGACTTTGTCGGCCCTCGTGACAAGATCAAAGTGTAGTATCTGTTCTCTGATACATACACAGCGATAGGCAGTGTTGTTCTGGCGACACATTCTCGTGGCCGGCGAGCTTGTTGGGTAGCGTTCTGTCCGCACCCCTGTCTGTCTTTCTCTGCTCTCCCCCCTCCCCCACGGGGGGGGATCCGAGCTGATAATTTACGACCTTCCCGCGAGGGAGGGTCGGAAACACTTTCTCTCTTCCCTCCACTAACTTCCCACTCCCTCTCTCAGTTCTATCTCCCCTCTTGCCGCCTTTGGCGCCACTTCTTTTTGGCGCCAAAGTCGGCTCCCAATTTGGACGTCGACTCCACGTCACTCATTTTGGTGAATTTATACAGGGAAGAGAGAGCTTTTATTCAAAAATGGACACCCCCAGCCCGGGGACCACCAATACAGATACCCCCAGCCAGGAGGCTACCACAAGAAAAACTGCTCCCCAAGAGGACGGCTCCCCAACAGGGAAAGCAAAAAGCAACGGGGCATACCGCCCGGACACTAAACCAAAGGACGCCCCTCAGAAGGGAGAAAACTCACCAGCAGCTCCCCAAGAGGGCGACTCCCCAAAAAGGGGAGAAAAAACAATGTTGGACGGGGCATCCCGTTCCGGCAACAAAAATCAAGAGGCAGTAGCCCCAAAGGACGATAAGGGAGACAGTGCTCCCCAAGAGGGCGACTCCCCACAAAGGGGAGAAAAAACAATGTTGGACAGGGCATCCCGCTCTGACTACAAAAATCAAGAGGCAGTAGCCCCAAAGGACGATAAGAGAGACAGTGCTCCCCAGGAGGGCTACTGCCCCAAAAGGGGAGCAAATCAAGAAAACGAGGGGGCATACAGCCTAGACCTCCCCAAAACAAAAGGGGCAAAAGCTCCCAAGGACAATAAAGAGGACAACGCTCCCCAGGAGGCCGACTCCCCAAAAAGGGAAGTATTTCCTGGAAGAAGTATAGAGCAGGGAGAGTCGGTCCCAAAGGAAAGCGGAAAGGGAAATGCGCCTCAAAATAGCAACCCTTCCGCCAAGGAACAGCAAAAACAGTCCAACCTCACCAAAGATCCAACACCAACAAGAGGGTCGGCATGGGGGAAGACTGTAGAGAAGCAACTGTCCCCTCAAGAGTATAGAGACTTGTACTTGACCAAGTACAGACAATACATAGAGGGGGCAGAAATTAAACCAGTGCCAGGCGCTTGGGAGGCAATCGAAGACAGAGTGCTCTCCCTCATCATCTCGGATATGCCGGAAAACCGCCTCCTAGGGATGAAAAAGGAAGACATGGCAGGGCTCCTACACAAGCTAAACATCCCGGTATTATACCTGTACCAGAGGAGCTACGCCATGTGGGACATCCTCCTACCCACCAAGGAAGATGCGGAGAGACTCTCCCTACAGGAAATTAAGTATGGGAGAACAAAAATAAAGCCCGAATACCAGGGCAGGACAAGGACCCGGGTGCAGGTATTCAATGTACCTATGCAAATATCAGCAGAAATCCTGGGATCCTTCTTCACACAGTTCGGCGAGGTGGAAAAAATAACCCCAGTGCGGTCGAAAACCGGCATGCACTTGGGCAGCTACACTGTGGCCATGAGGCTAAAGAAAGAAGGCTTCCAGGCGATACCAGCACAGCTGACATTTAAGGAGGCAACTATGACAGTAGTAGTGGAGGGGCGTCGTCCGCACTGCTGGTTTTGCCAAAAACAGGGTCACATGGCCAAGAGCTGCCCTCAAAGGTCAAATCCTACTCAAGTGACACTAAAGGCGGTCCCAACCTCTGAGACAGCACCAGTGTCCAAACAGGCTGTCACAACTCCTGCAACCAGAGCACCAACCCCAGCACCGAGGAAACCCAAAACTGTGCAGGAGCCCAAAGGGGAGGAATGGATCACGGTAATGAGGCGGAAACGGAAGCCCACAATCCCATCTGCCACCGTCCCACAACCAACCCAACAACCGAGGCAGCAACAACAACAGCAGCCTCCACAACAGTCGCAGTAACAGCCATGGCAGCAGACACAGCAGCAGCAGCCAAACCAGCCGTTGAACCAGCCGCAGCAACAACATCAGCTGCCGCGGCCAATTCCACAACCAATGCCACGAAAACAGCAGCAACAACAAAAACAGCAGCAGCAGCAACAGCCAGAACAGCAGCAACAAAAACGGCTGCAGCAACCAGAAAAGCAACAGCATCAACCGGAGAAACAACAATTAGAGGAGCAGCAACAACCAACGGTCCCCACACCAATTGAGACGGGGATCAAGCGAAGAAAACACTGCTCCTCTGAGGATGAATCTGCTAGTGAGAGGGAGAGGAACTCAACCTCACCACTCCCCGGTTCATTCAAAAGAATAAAAAAGAAAAGGAAAGGGGAAGAAAAGGCAGCCCCCACTCCCTGTGAGCATACACCACCTCTAACAACAACACAACCCACTTCCACCCCCATACCACATACTGCACCAACACTAGACACCGCACTAACACCAACACCAACATCAGACACCGCACCAACACCAACACCAACATCAGACACCGCACCAACACCAGACACTGCACCAACACCAGACACTGCACCAACACCAGACACTGCACCAACACCAACACCAGACACCGCACCAACACCAACACCAGACATCACACCAACACCAGACACCGCACCAACACCAACACCAGACACCACACAGACACTCGTCCCCACACCAATGCAAATTGAGCCGCCATCCCAGAAAGAAAAGAATGAACCCGGGAGGGGGAGAGACCCTTCAGATTCTCCCACTTACGGACTCACTCCAACAGGGACTCTCGCCCTCGAAACGAGAGAGGAACTTTGTTCTGTAGACCCCCTGTCTGTGGCAATGGGCGTACCACACCGGCAGAGAAAAAATTTAAAACCTCTGCTGGACTGCCAACAGATAGGGGGAAAAGACGTTAATGTCCCCTCTAATTTCCCGGACGCCCCACGGCTAACAACTTTCGTCAGGCTTCCTGAGGCCTGCAAAACCAACGTGTGGACAATGCTGGAAGCCGCTGAAGGGGCTGGTCCGGGAATTGAACTGATTAGGAAAAATGACCCTTCCCTTGAGGAACTCGCAAAACAATGCAAGGGAAGGGTCCCAGTGTTGGTCCATCCGTCACTCTATAGGGCCCTTAAATTGACTTACCCTTTGGATGTCGGCGGCATTGTGAGAGAAGGTCAGGACATGAAAAACCTGACCACCTTGAGCATTGCACACAACGTCGGTGTCCTTTCCCCGGCTGACTTCGGAGCTGAGTGTAACACACCTTAAGGTAGGTACCATGGCTTTGAATTTGGCTAGTCTGAATGCGAGGGGCTTGAGATCATCGGGCCGGGCGGCTCGCCTCCGGTACGACCTCTTGTCCCTGGGAGTGGATGTCGCTGCGATTCAGGAGACGCATTTCGTTTCCTCTGTGGACTGTCAGGTGCTGGCCCGAGACTTTGAGGTTTTCTCAGCATATGGCAGCCCGCGGGGGAAGGGAGTTTCCGTGCTGGTTAAACGTACCCTGTCGGCGACGGTCGACGTTGTCCATAGAGATGCAGTGGGTAGGCTGGTTGTGGCCGATGTTGCCGTAAAAGATTCTGTGTTTCGGGTGATTGCAGTTCATGCGCCCAGCACCGCTCGTGAGAGGGTCTCATTCTTCAGTCAGCTTGACGCGTTTGTAGATTGTCGGAAGCGGGTAGTGCTAATGGGGGATTGGAATTCCATCTTAGACCCCGACATAGATAAGGTAGGAGGCGGAGCTAGAGGATCGGAGAGGTGCGAGTCCAGCCTGGCTGATCTGATGGCTAGATGCGGTCTGGTCGACAGGTTTCGGGTCGAACATCCAGGGCGGGAGATGTGGACGTGGACCAATAGTGTTTCCTCCTATCCAAATACTTATTTGGACAGGATGTTAGTTAGGAGAGGCGAAGTAGACTTCTTATCTTGTCCCACGTTCACTTGGCTAGGCCAGACGGACCATAAATTAGTTATGGCCCGGCTGAAGCTAGGAAATAGGCCTAAGTTAGCGGGGTACTGGAAGTTAAACACCTCCCTTCTGGAGATACAAGACTTCCAAGATCAGTTAAGAGAATTGATTAAGAAGGCACTAGTGGGGGCGGTTACCGGGAGTAAGTGGTGGTTAGGTCTCAAAGCCAAGATCAGAAGCTTCTCCGTCAAGTATGCCCAGCGCCTCGCACTAGATAAGGCCAAGACGAAGAAGAAGCTAGAGCAGAAACTAGCCCAGGCTACGGGGGAGGGTGATAGGGTTAGTCAGGAACTAGCTAAGCAGGACCTTCTACGCGAGACTAGCGAGCGTTACGAAGGCCAAGTAGTTAGAGCTAGGCTTAGAAAGATAGGCAACGAAGCAGTCAATTCTGATGCAGACGTGCGCCGTGAGGTTTCTAGGCGTGGCTCGGACAAATACATTGCAAAAATCAAACATCCGAATGGACGCACCCTGGAATCGACTCGGGAGATCTGCGAGGGGTTTCGAGAACATTTCGAGGAGCGTTTTACGCAGCAGCCCGATCTTCCGGTCCTTGAGTTTAGCGACTATTTGGCCGACTCTCCCCGCCTCGAGGTGGCTAGAGCGGCTAGTTGCGAGGGCCGGGTGACGGAGCGGGAGGTCTTTACTGCGCTGAAGCAGGTCAGCTGTGACAGATCGCCAGGACTTGATGGTCTGCCATACGAACTGTACTTGAGGCTGTCGCCCATGTTTCTGCCTCTTCTGACGGATATGTTCAACCATTGGTTTGCTCAGGGATCCATCCCAGGGCAGGTGACCAAGGGAGTGATCACATTGCTGAAGAAAGGTGACGGGCATGGAGGGGAAGAGTTAGACGACTACAGGCCCATAACTCTGCTAAACACAGAGTTGAAGATTTTGGCCAAGGTCCTGTCGAATCGGCTGCAGGTTGTTATCGACGAGTTGGTTGAACCGGAACAGAACTACGCTGTGAAGGGGAGATCGATTCAGAACAACTTGCACCTGATCCGCATGATCCTAGAGGGGGGAATAGATGACGACACGGAAGCCGCGCTGATAAACTTAGATCAGTCCAAAGCTTTCGATAGGGTCGACCATCGTTTCCTGGCATCTGTCTTAGAGGCCGCCGGTTTTAAACCGGACTTTTGCAAGTGGATCTCCATAATGTATCGACAGCCCATGGCTGTCGTGCAAGTGAACGGAAAGCGCTCGAAACCCTTTGTTATCTCTCGGTCGGTTCGTCAGGGTTGTCCGCTGTCGCCCCTGCTTTATGTCCTGGCTTTGGAGCCTCTTCTCCGCAAGCTGAGACATGGGGAGGCAAATTCGGCCCTGCGCGGAATGGCTCTGCCTGGCGGCTCAGCTGCCAAGGTATCCGCGTTCGCCGATGATGTCACGATCTTCGTGTCGGGCTTCAGAGACATTGAGGTCGTGTCGGAGGCACTCACACAGTACGAAAGAATTACAGGGGCCAAGATAAACCGCAACAAGTCGGTAGGACTGCGGTTGGGCGCATGGAGTGGCAACGCAAACCTCCCTGCGCCCTTCAGCTGGACAGATGGCCCGGTCCGGATCCTCGGCGTGTGGTTCGGACCGGGTCTCCAGCTTGACAAGAATTGGTTGGAGGTACGGTCAAAGGTGGAGGCTGCAGTCAATTCGTGGCTTCCTAGGAAACTTTCCTTAAAGGGTAGAGCTGAGGCGTGCGCCACTTACGTCTTTCCTCTCATCCTTTACCGACTGGCCGTACTTCCCCTGCCTGCACAACACCTAAAAGCTCTTGTCGAACTCTTGTCCTCGCTCCTTTGGGACAGAGGAAGACACTGGATGAGCAGACAGGTCTGTATTCAACGTCCGTGTGAGGGAGGCTTGGGAATGCCGGACTTGAAGTGTCATCGAGATGCTGAGAGGCTGGCCTTCCTGAGCCACTATATGCAGGAGGACCAACCGTGGCACCCCGTGGTTACTGCCGCCTTCCCCGACCTCGTTCTCGACCCTTCCATCGAGAGCCGTCGCAGGCCGCGGGGAGAATCTGCCTACATGAAAGAGTGCCGAGCCGCGCTAAAACGACTACCAAGGTCCAGTGACCTTGTGACTGCTACCCGTAGGGAACTCCACAGGGATCTAGTGAAGGGGGCCGCTGACGACCCGCTATGCGCGCGTTTGGGGTGGCAGCAGAGTGAGATCCGCTCCGCGTGGAGCTGGGCGCCAGGTTCGAGTCATCTGAACAATTCGGAGTTCTCTCTGACCTGGCGATTGGCCCGAAATGTACTTCCACTCAACAACATACAATGCAGTTCTGGGTTTCTGGAGTCGCCTGATTGTCCCCGTTGTGGGACAACGGCTGTGGAAACTACGGATCACGCTTTCTTCGATTGCCGCGAACTCCGCCAGTACTGGTCGTATGTCAGCGAAGTGACGGCTCGCATCGATCCTGAGCATCCTCGCCCAATTACTGTATCCAATGTTGTTGACAACGTGAGGCCGCCGTGGGACCGGGAAAGACAAATGGTCTACGTTACGATTCTGGCCGTGGCGAGAATGGTGATTTGGACGTCGCGTCTGCAAGGTTGCCGGGGGGTGTTGTCTTTTTCTGATCAAGATCTGATCGCGTTCTTTAAACACCAACTACGGGTGAAGATCAGATGTGATAGAAGAAGTTAAATTAAACAAGTAGTCTCTCAGCTAGCTGAGTGTGTGTTCCATCCCTCCCCGATTAGGAAGCCTCCAAGATCCCCATCCCCTCTTACCTGCAATTTTTGTTTTCACCCCTTCCTCTAAATTCTACCCATCTTGGAGAAAAAGAAATACAAACTAACCTCCATCCCTTACCCACAAAATTTTCTTTTCTCCATTCACCCCCATCTAGAGGGTATCCCCACCTAGAGACTGACCCGCAGAAGCGAGGTTCCTTTTACAAACCTAGTAGAACGGGCAGTCTATCAACTAGACGGGGTTGGGAGGGTCCTACTAATCACCTTTTGTTTTTTCTTCCCCCTCCCTCGACACAAATGAATTATTGTTACCATTTTATTGTTATCTTTTTTGTTTTTACACGTCAATAAAAAATGTTTTAAAAATTGGGAGTTACTAGGACGTCCCCCAATATGAAAGGGTGAATGCGGTATTATGGTGAAAGAAGATACTAGCTGGGAGAAACTTTTGACTTTGTTTAGTTCTGGAGTGACAAGGATGACCAACGACCCCCAAAATCCCCCCTTTTAAGTTGGCCATGTGCCTAAGTTTTTTGTTCATCGTTGATTTTTTTCTGTATTTTTTTAACATGAATAAAAGATTTAATATCTCAAAGTGTAGTATCTGTTCCGGCAGATGC
The DNA here is from genome assembly GCF_053919585.1 of Euprymna scolopes. Taxonomy (NCBI): domain Eukaryota; kingdom Metazoa; phylum Mollusca; class Cephalopoda; order Sepiida; family Sepiolidae; genus Euprymna; species Euprymna scolopes. The sequence continues at coordinate 24,044,374 of NC_136523.1, forward strand.
TGCAAAGCTATGACTAGCAAAGACCAGCTATGACTAGCAAAGACCAGATGTGGGGGCAACCCCACATGCCTGACCTTTAACCAGCTCCCATTTCCCACCTCTTGAGAGCTGGCCCCCTTTTTCCCTTCCCCCTCCCTTCACTCCTCACATTAAAAATCGGCCTTGTGCCTAATTTGCTCGGTGGGGGAGCAAATAAATACCATCTGTTCCGGCAGATACTGCACTTAAGATAATTTGTACCAGTCAATGGAGGGGAAACCCTCTATACTGGGACAATTATTATTTTTGGTAACCAGAGTGACCCCTTTTAGGGGAGCTGGTTTTTACCTCACATTAAAAACGGCCTTGTGCCTAATTTGCTCAGTGGGGGAGCAAATAAATACCATCTGTTCCGGCAGATACTGCAAGCTATGACTAGCTATGACTAGCTATGACTAGCAAAGACCAGATGTGGGGGCAACCGCACATGCCTGACCATTAACCAGCTCCCATTTCCCACCACTCGGGAGCTGGTCCCCTTTTTCCCTTCCCCCTCCCTTCACTCCTCACATTAAAAATCGGCCTTGTGCCTAATTTGCTCGGTGGGGGAGCAAATAAATACCATCTGTTCCGGCAGATACTGTAAGCTATGACTAGCTATGACTAGCTATGACTAGCAAAGACCAGATGTGGGGGAAACCCCACATGCCTGACCTTTAACCAGCTCCCATTTCCCACCTCTCGGGAGCTGGTCCCCCCTTTCCCTTCCCCCTCCCTTCACTCCTCACATTAAAAATTGGCCTTGTGCCTAATTTGCTCGGTGGGGGAGCAAATAAATACCATCTGTTCCGGCAGATACTGCACTTAAGATAATTTGTACCAGTCAATGGAGGGGAAACCCTCTATACTGGGACAATTATTATTTTTGGTAACCAGAGTGACCCCTTTTAGGGGAACTGGTTTTTACCTCACATTAAAAACGGCCTTGTGCCTAATTTGCTCAGTGGGGGAGCAAATAAATACCATCTGTTCCGGCAGATACTGCAAGCTATGACTAGCTATGACTAGCAAAGACCAGATGTGGGGGCAACCCCACATGCCTGACCTTTAACCAGCTCCCAATTCCCACCTTCCGGGAGCTGATCCCCTTTTTCCCTTCCCCCTCCCTTCACTCCTCACATTAAAAATTGGCCTTGTGCCTAATTTGCTCGGTGGGGGAGCAAATAAATACCATCTGTTCCGGCAGATACTGCACTTAAGATAATTTGTACCAGTCAATGGAGGGGAAACCCTCTATACTGGGACAATTATTATTTTCGGTAACCAGAGTGACCCCTTTTAGGGGAGCTGGTTTTTACCTCACATTAAAAACGGCCTTGTGCCTAATTTGCTCAGTGGGGGAGCAAATAAATACCATCTGTTCCGGCAGATACTGCAAGCTATGACTAGCTATGACTAGCAAAGACCAGATGTGGGGGCAACCCCACATGCCTGACCTTTAACCAGCTCCCATTTCCCACCTCTCGGGAGCTGGTCCCCTTTTCCCCTTCCCCCTCCCTTCACTCCTCACATTAAAAATCGGCCTTGTGCCTAATTTGCTCGGTGGGGGAGCAAATAAATACCATCTGTTCCGGCAGATACTGCAAGCTATGACTAGCTATGACTAGCAAAGACCAGATGTGGGGACAACCCCACATGCCTGACCTTTAACCAGCTCCCATTTCCCACCTCTCGGGAGCTGGTCCCCCCTTTCCCTTCCCCCTCCCTTCACTCCTCACATTAAAAATTGGCCTTGTGCCTAATTTGCTCGGTGGGGGAGCAAATAAATACCATCTGTTCCGGCAGATACTGCAAGCAAAGACCCTATGTGGGGGCAATCCCACATATAAGACCTTGGTCAATGTAGGGGCAACCCTTCATACCAATTGTCACTAACCAGCTCCCCTACTCCCCGGGGAGTTGGTCCCCATTTCCCCTTCACTCCTCACATTAAAAATCGGCCTTGTGCCT
>NC_136523.1:24051362-24073862 GCF_053919585.1 Euprymna scolopes
AGTTAGGGGTGAATATGAGTATATATATATATATATATATATATATATATATATATATATATATATATATATATATATATATGACTACTTCATTTAATCACATACATTAATATACGAAAGTATAGATTTATGCATAAACTTTAAGTATTTACTTCAACAGTGCTCAATACGTAGGTAGAGCTAGGTAGTAAGTTATAAAAATATATATGGCGATTAAGCTACACAGAATATTCCGCGTTTCATCCACGCTAGGATTCATCAGGCTTATGCGAGGATTTTTTGGTTGTCTCGCGTTTTTATATTCGCACCTTCTATTGAGATTTTAGTTATCCAATCAGCTCTCTAGTTTCTACCGCACCCTTCCTAATCAGCCAATGAGCAGGCACTTACAGAACAAAAGCCTAGCTGACCTCCAATTTACCCGTTCCTTTGTGTGAGCTATTTTAGTAGAGAGCGCCCTGCCCTATTTTTTTAATGTTAGTTTATATATATATATATATATATATATATATATATATATATATATATATATATGTATGCATATATATATATATGCATATATATGTACATACATATATGATAATTTTTGTATATGTATGTTTATTTTATTTGTTTATTTTCTATTTTTATTGTTAGTTTTAAAATCATTTTGTATTGCTATCCTAGAGTAAATGGAAAATTTGCGATTCTATACTTTAAAGAACCCCAACATCTATTAAACTGTAGGAGAGAAATGGCGAACAACTGTGTCCACAAGTTAAAATTTACTCCAGAATAGCGATAAAACTTGCCATATAAGGAATGCAATACCACAACACTGCTTTCCAGTTAATTATAACCATGACAAAGATTGGTGATTAATTTGGTGTCGCTAAATTAACATTTCTGATTTTTTACTTTAAAATGAATTGTTTCAAATTCAGTTCATGCCATCCTAATACAATTCAAAATAAGATTTCGATTGAGCTTCAATCTCTGATTGACCCTTGTTTGACACCTTGTTCAGCTGATGGCGTTGATTGCTGGGAGGGGGCATGAAAATGACAAAGGGTTGGAGACAGTCTATGCCCCCCCCTTGCTAAACTTTCACAAGAAAAACTCGTCTTGCTGTATGCATTATCAATAACCCCTCCACGCTTTATCCGTGCCTAAACCTAAACGTAGATTCCATGAACAAAGTTTCTTTCTTAGAACTGCACGCCTGTGGAACTCTGTTCTGTTTTCCTTCTTTCCAGCTGACTACAATCTGATTGTCTTCAAGTCCAACGTAAACAAGTTCTTGATGAACCGTTCCACTTGAGTTAAAAAATTTACCGAATTTCCATTACTAGCGATTACTATATTGTCCAATTGACTACAGTACACTCTTAACCCTTATCCTCACGTGGCCTCTGAGTCTTGATAAGTGGTGATGCCTATGTAAAAAAAAGAAGACAAATAAATTAGCATTCTTTTTAAACAATGGATGCTGAGTCGAACAAAGTCGACCCAGGTGAAGTTTAAATTTAGGGCGTGACAAGTGACCGAATGACCGATATGCGGAGAATAATGGTCTAAATATCGAACAATATGTGTGTGTCTGGGCAGGAGCTGCTAAAAACAGTCTATCCTGCCTTGACAGACTACAAAATAGACTTAGTGAGGGATGCCCTTTTCTCTTCTCTGCAGTCTCTCTCCCACAGAAGGGACGTTGCGAGCCTGTCTTTGTTTTATCGTTATTTTCATGGCAAGTGCTCGTCTGAGCTCCAATCTCTGGTGCCACCCTCACCAATCTTTTACGATAAACACCCGTCTGGCTGAAACCACTGTCATTAATTTTCCTCATTCTTTATCTGTGCCTAAATCCAAGCGTTGATTACATGAGCAGAGCTTCTTTCTTAGAAGTGCACGATCGTGGAACTCTCTTCCGTTTGCCTGTTTCCCACCTGACTACAACTTGGATGTCTTCAAGTCCAACACAAACAAATTCCTGATGAACCGCCCCCTTAAGTAAGACACTTTATCAAATCTCCAATACTAACGATTACTATGATACTATCCCATTGATTACTGTACACGCAATAATCCTTATCCCCTAGTGGCTTCCGGGCCTTGATAAGTGGTGACCTCCATGTAAAAAAAGGTATTTTGAGGAGAGAGTCACTGTCCGTCAGGAGAATAATAAGAGCGACCTCTTTTTTTTTTACAAAGGGGTTACCACATATCAAGGCCCGGATGCCACGCGAGAGTAAAGGTTAATATGTGTAGTGCAGTTACTGTGCCAGTTTCGTAATAGACGTTTGGTAATTTGGTATAATTAGATCATTTACGAGGACGGTTTAGTAAGAACTTTGGACTTGAAGACGACGATATTGTAATCCGCTGAAAAAAGACTAGCAGAACAGAGTTCCATAAGTGGGCAGTTCTAGGATTAAAAGTCTTCGTTCACGGAATCCACGTTTAGGTTTAGGCACCGATAGAGAGTGGGAGAATTTATTGATAGTGATTTTTTGTGAAAGATTGGCGATGGCGTGCCATAGATTGGAGCTCAGTTGAACACATGAAAATAGCGATAGAACATAGACAGACTCGCAACGTTTCTTCTGTGGAAAAAAGGCGGCAAAGAAGATTAAATATTATTTGCTGTAGAAACGTTACTAAACGCAGCGTCTACAAATGTTTTTATGAACACAACCGCGCTGACAGTTTTGCTGTTACTTGACCTTATATATATATATATATATATATATATATATATATATATATATATATATATATATATTCACATTCACTTCTAAGAAGTCATATCACTACTTTGAGGGTTACTGTGAATCAGGGGCACAATAGGGACGGCAAAGCTGGACTTAACGACAGTCAGTAAATTTTTACGAAAATCGTGAGTTGGGATTTTATGACTGTCAGAATTGAGAGTTCAATTGGACTTTGACTAGAGTTGGAGACGGATTGAGGTTTTAGCTAAGTCGGAATGGTGATTTAGATGAACTGACGGCAACAGACAAACCCAGCCTCGACAGGATCCCTAGGTGTAAGAAAGCCTTCTACTCCAATAGTCTGTTCCCCAGAACTGCTAGACTTTGTGTCCATTCCGGGATTCTGCTTTCCCAACTGTACTGACATGCAGAAATTTAAGTGCAATGTGAATAGACATCTTGCTGCTCATCTCCCTTCATAATACCCATACAACTTATGCCCCCAATAGTAGCCCTCTACATCAAAGTGGCACGCTGACTTGTTTCAGATGAAAATTGAAAAAAAAAAAAAAAAGCCAGTGTGTGTTAGCCATATTGGGATCTTTTTTGGGCGGTGAATAATATGCGAGTTTAAATATTTAGTCAGAAAAAAATGTATTGTCCAATTGACTACTGTACACTTTTAACCCTTATCCTCGAGTGGTCTCTGGGCCTTGATAAGTTGTGATGCGTATGTAAGAAATGCCACATCAGAGACACTCGATGAGAATGTCTAGTTACTTTATGTCAATTCGTATTCCTTCCCCTTTCTCTCTTCATTCATTTCTCCTTCATTTAATTTTGACCCCCCTTTTCCCTCCTTCTCACTTACCTCTTCCTCCCGCATTCTCTTCCTTTATTTCTTTATTTCTGCTTTCATTTCCTCTCTCCGTTTCTTCTTTCCTTCCACTTTCTCATCATCTCTTTCTCCCTTCTTTCCTTTCTTTCTTTTTCTCGTCTGCCTTCTCTCCTCCATTTCCACATTCGTTCTTTCCCCCTCTATACTTTCTTTCCTTTTTCTCTTCTTCCACCTGTTCCTTCCTTTCATCGTTCCTTACTTCTTCCCCCTTTCTCCCTTCCTTCCTTTCTTTCTTTCTTTTCTTCCTCCCTTCCTTTCTTTTTGTTTCTTCCCTCCCTTCCTTGCTTCCGCAATTCATTATTTCCTTCTTTCTTTTCTTCCTACCTTCTTTTCTTATTTCCTTCCCTCCTTTATCCCTTCCCTCCGTTACATCCTTCCTTCCTCTCTTTTTCCTTCTTTTTTATCGTTCTTTTACTTTTTTTTTTACCCTCCTTGCTATTCTATGATATTTTCCTACATTCCTGTCCCCTCCAAGGCATAAATAAATAATAACACTAAAATAATAAAAACAACCCCCTAAAACGACAAAACGTGACCCTACCTCTACTTCCACCAAATAAAATCGCGATTTACGACACCACGTGGTCGTTAATATTATAATACATAATTTATTAGTTTTCTTCTTGTGAACGACGACAATAAGAACATTCAGTCCCCCCCCCAACACTTTCGAGCCCCCTATTCACAGTTCCCTCCTTCATCATATTTTTTTATTATCTATCAGCGTCAGATTACGCCCCGAAATTCTTTCGTATCGATACATCGTCCCCCCCACCGCCGTCTTCACCATTGCTTATTATTTCATTGACTCCGTCTCGTCATTTAACAGTCTTGTATGACCCCTAAATACCGCCATTACTGCGCCGTGAAAGGGCGACTTTAGCTTGCATGCTTTTGTTGTACATTTTTTTTATTACATTAGATGCCTCCATAGAATTAGTTTGCTCCCTCCATCTCTCTCTCACTCTCCTTGTGTCCATTCCACTCTAAACGATTATCTCCCCTTGTTTTCGCATCGTTCTTGTCACCATCTGTCGATTTTAACTTCGACCTTTCTTTCGTTTTTTCTTTTGTGCACCCGTTTTTGTTTTTCATTTCCTTCCTTAGTTGTCCCCCGTCTTCTCCATCTTACTTTCTGACTCTCCTTGTAACTGTTTCGTTCTACACGATTATCTCCCCTTTTTTCGCAACGTTCTTGTCACAATCTGTCGATTTTTACTTTCTTTCTTTTCTTTTCTTTTTTCCTATATAAACACCGTCTTTGTTTTTTCTTTCCTCCCTCTTTTCTCCGTCTTCCTTTCCCTCTCTAGCTCCTTGTAACTGATTCGTTTTACACGATTATCTCCCCTTGTTTTCGCAACGTTCTTGTCCCAACCTGTCGATTTTTACTTCGATCTTTCTTTTATTTTTTCTTTTGTAAACCTGTCTTTTTTCCCTTTTCTTTCCTTAGTTGCCCTCCTTCTCCATCTTCCATTCTCTATTTCCACGTAACTGCTTCGTTCTACACGATTATCTCCCCTTGTTTCCGTACTTGCCACGATTTGGCGATTTTAACTTCGAACTTTCTTTTTTTTTACACTCGTCTTTCTTTTTTCTTCCCTCTTTTAAGTTGCCCTCTTTTCTCTCTCTCCCTTTCTCTTTTTCTCTTCTTGTGACTGTTTCGTTCTACACAATTATCTCCCCTTGCTTTCGCACCGTTCTTGCCACAATTTGGCGATTTAAACTTCGGACTTACTTTTTTTATTTTGTACACCCGTCTTTCTTTTTTCTTCCCTCTTTTAAGTTGTCCTCTTTTCTCTCTCTCCCTTTCTCTTTCTCTCTTCTTGTGACTGTTTCGTTCTACACAATTATCTCCCCTTGCTTTTGCACCGTTCTTGGCACAATTTGGCGATTTAAACTTCGGACTTACTTTTTTTATTTTGTACACCCGTCTTTCTTTTTTCTTCCCTCTTTTAAGTTGCCCTCTTTTCTCTCTCTCCCTTTCTCTTTCTCTCTTCTTGTGACTGTTTCGTTCTACACAATTATCTCCCCTTGCTTTCGCACCGTTCTTGGCACAATTTGGCGATTTAAACTTCGGACTTACTTTTTTTATTTTGTACACCCGTCTTTCTTTTTTCTTCCCTCTTTTAAGTTGCCCTCTTTTCTCTCTCTCCCTTTCTCTTTCTCTCTTCTTGTGACTGTTTCGTTCTACACAATTATCTCCCCTTGCTTTCGCACCGTTCTTGGCACAATTTGGCGATTTAAACTTCGGACTTACTTTTTTTATTTTGTACACCCGTCTTTCTTTTTTCTTCCCTCTTTTAAGTTGTCCTCTTTTCTCTCTCTCCCTTTCTCTTTCTCTCTTCTTGTGACTGTTTCGTTCTACACGATTATCTCCCCTTATTTTCGCACCGTTCTTGCCACAATTTGGCGATTTTAACTTTATGTTTCTTTCTTTTCTTTACTCTCTCAGCTTTATTTTTTACCTTTTTTTTCTTTCCCTTTTTTCCTGTTTTTCTTTCTTTCACTTATTTCATTGTTTATACGCGAAACATAAAAACGAAAGGAGAAAAAAAAAGAAAAGAAAAGAAACGTGAAGAAAAAGAAGAAGAAAGTTGGTTGGTTGTTTTTGTTTTACGGCATATCAACCTTTTTTAGGTTATTTAATGCCGAATCTAGTTATTTTGAGAAACGATTTTTGATGGAGTATATTTGTTTTTTTAAAGTCAGATTCTATTTAATCCATAGTTGGTAATTAAAGGGTGGCTCCACACACCCCAAGGCCCGCAAGGTGGGGCCTCACCATCGGATATAGTTTTAGATCATATCCAAGATCAGAAGAAAGGAAAGCAAAAGTAAAAAGAAAGAATAAAGAGGTCCTATATCCGATGGTGAAACCCCAACTTGCGGGCTTTGGGGTGTGTGGAGGCACCCTTTAATTGCCATTGCTCCCAGGTCCACTCTGACCCGGAGTGGTAGTACCTGTTAGGGTCCCGAGTATGGGTTAAATAGAAACCGACTTAAAAAACAAAACAAATATACTCTATCAAAAAATTTGTTCTTCAAAATCACTGGATTCGGCATTAAATACACTGAAAAGGGTTGATATGCAGTAAAACAAAAACAAACAAACAAACAAAGAATAAAGAAAAGAACATTTCTTTCTTCTTCTTTTTATTTGGGAATCACCTCTTATTAAGGCCTGGAAGCTACTCGAAAATAAGGTTTAACGAATATGGTGTAGTAATTGGGTAGAATTTGATTATTTATGTGGACGGCTCACAAAGAAGTTGTTTACATTAGACTTGAAGGCTACCATGTGTTCTTGTATATTTTTGTTTTCCCTTTCGTCTTCTCTTTCGTTACGCTTTTATCTTTCTTTTCGTTTGTCTCTTTTCTTTTTCCTTCCGTCTTTTCTTTTTCTATTTCTTTCTTTACCTTTTTTTTAAATTTATTTCTTTTTTATTTTTTATTTTTTATTTTGTCTGATTTCTTTCTTTTAATCATTTATTTTTCTTTTCTTTTTCTTTTCGTTTCTTTTTCCTTTCATTATTCTCTTTTTAATCTTTCTTTTTGCCCTCTTTTTCGCTCTTCTTCTCTTCATCTATCTACCTCTCTCTTTCTCTCTCTTTTTTTACATAGGCATCACCACTTATCAAGGCCCAGAGATCACTCGAGGATAAGGGTTATAGAGCGTACAGTAGTCAATTGGACAATATGATAATTGTTAGTAATGTAATGTTTACGTTGGACTTGAAGACAATTAGATTGTAGTTAGCTGGATAGGAGGAAAACGGAAGACAGTTCCACATGCGTGCAGTTCTAAGAAAGAAACTTTGTTCATGGAATATTCGGTTAGGTTTAGGCACAGATAAAGAGTGGGGGGAATTATTGATAGTGTTTTCAGCTAGACGAGTGTTTCTTGTGAAAGTTTGGCGAGGGGCAAACCATAGATTGAAGCACAGTTGAGCACTTGCCATGAAAATAGCGATAAAGCAGAGACAAACTCGCAACATCTCTTCTGTGAGATAGAGGTTGCAGGGAAGAGAAAAGGACATCTCCTATGAGGCTACAAAGTCTATTTTGAGCTATATCAAGGCAGGACAAGTCCTTTTCTCTCTCACACTCTTTCTCCTTCCTTTTCTCTTTTCCTTTCTCAAACTTCTCTCTCTTAATTTTTTTTTTTTTATTCAATCTTCACCCCAAACAAGACAAGTGTCACTTTGAAGTAGGGGGCTACTATCGGGGACATAATTTGCGGGGGCATTATGAAGGGAGATGAGTAGAAAGATGTTTGTTAACATTACACTTGAACTTCTGCATGTCAGTACAGTTGGGAAAGCAGTATCCCGGAAGGGTGTTCCAAAGACTTACAGTTCTGGGGAAGAAACTATTGGTGTAAAAAGCTTTCTTACACCTAGGGATCTCTAATGTGAAAGGGTGGGACTTAGTTGCTTGTCGCGCTTGTCGGGGGTAGTCACGTCGAGGAGATATAAGTGCTTGCAGTTCGTCAGAGTATTCACCATTAAAGTATTTGTAGAACAGGCAGAGGGATGCAACATTTCGTTGATGGGAGAGAGGTTGAAGCCTAGATGACAGTTCAGGACCTATCAGATTGGCGACTCTCTTTTGAACCCTGTCCAGGAGCGAGAGACAAGTAATAAATGCACCAACCCAAATGTGACAACAGTACTTCATACATGGGCGAATAGTCGCCTTATAGAGGTACATGATACTTTCAGGCGTAAGTAATTTTCTAGCACGGTAGAGGGAGCCCACCTTCTTTGCAGCAGCCTTGACAATGCTCTCAATGTATATATTCCAGTTCATATTCTCTGTATAGAGGGTTAGGGGTTCGTTTTATTCTCTTGTTCTCTTCCTCTCCCCTTCATTCTCTCTTGCTCTCCATTTCTCACCTTCTCTCTTTCCATCTCTCTTTTAATCTCCTCTTTCCTCTTCTCTCTCCCTTTCTCTTTTTCTTTTTGCTCTTTCTCCCCCCCCCCTTTTTTCTCTTTCTCTCTCGCTCTTCCTACATATTTGTCTCTCTCTTTAATTCTTCCTCTCTCCTCCTTCTCTCCTCCTCTATCTCGACTTCTCTCTCTCTCCTCCCATGCCTTTTCCTCTCCCTTCTCTTTCCTCATGTCTCACCTCTTCTTGCTCTCCTTTTCTCGCCTTTTCTCTCTTTCTTTCCTTCTTTCTCCCCCTCTCTCTCCCTAACTTTCTTTCTTTCTCTTAACGTGACCGTTTCGTTTTACACGATTATCTCCCTTTGTTTTCGCATCATTCTTGCTCTTCCGTTTTTTTCCATCATTTTCTTTTTTCTTTTTCTTTTAATTCTTTTCCTCTTATAACGTTATTTTTATACGTTCGTTTTTCTTCTTTTTTTTCTTACATGTTCCTCTTTCTTTTTCCTTTCTTTCTTTCAAACGTAAAATTTTTTTTATATCTTTTTTTCTTTTTTCTTATTCTTTCTTTTACGCCTTCAGCTTTCTGTTTATTTTAAAATATTACCTTTTCTATCTATTTTCTTAACGAGCGACTTAAAGTCCGCAGCAAAGAGTTTCAGATATAAAAAAATGATTTGATTTAAGTTTAAAATGATATCATATCAAAGAAACTACTGTCGATTCTATATTTCGAGCCTTTCGGCTTGTGTTGTATAAAACTTTTCAAATGCACTTGTTATGTTAGGTTGTGTAAGGTGTTAACTTTAGTCAAAATCGCCTGTTCCTTCTTTCATCAGATTATTTCGATTATCGATTATCGATTATCGATACTTATCAAAGACATTTCGATAGAAAACCCATCTAAGAACACTGCCCGGCACATAAAGTACCTTCGTGTGAAATTTAATAAAATCGGTCTAGCCGTTTTCAAGTCCATAGAGAAGTCTCTCTCTCTCTCTCTCTCTCTCTCTCTCTCACACACACACAATGTTTTTTTTTTCATATAATAGTAAAGAGAGATGGAGATATGTGTACATAAATATATTTCTCATTTTGTGGAATTTCCTCGGGTCCTACTAATTTTTAAATAATAGATTAATGCATGAGATTTTTATTATAATTAGCAGTTTCTTTTTTATACGAATTGTTCAGCAAAGTCACTCGAGAATGAAAGTTAGTGATATTTTCAAATGGATGATGGAGCAGCGCTATGCCACGGTTAATTCACTGGGCAATTTGCATATCATTTGGATTTCCAGAGCTACTGTTCTCATTTTGAGTGTTATTTTAACAACATTTCGGCCGATTTAACCGCCGACCTTCTTCAGGTGTATCTTGCCGTATTCAGCAATCTTTCTGTCGAACTCGGCAACTTGCACGGGATTTCTAACAGAACCCTTTATTAAAATTTATTTCTGGCCTAACATTCCAAGCAACATTAATAGGAACAAATACATTAAGGATATTGCCAAGGCTGCTGAAAAGAAATTGGGCTTCCTCTAACATATTAGAAAATTACTGATATCCGAGAGTATCCTATGTCTTTACAAACCCACAATTCGCTTAGGCATGGAGTATTGATGCCACATCTGATCTAGTGCATCTATCATTAGTCTCTCCAAAGAAAGTCTGAGAAGTAATAGGTTTCGCACTGTCGGCCAAGTTCCAAGGTCAACCCCATCGCCACAATGTTGAATCCTGTTTCTGTTTTACAAGTATTTTAAGGAACTGTAACGTGGACGTTACGCTTGAACTGTGTTCGTTACTGTTCAAACTTCTTTCAGGCACCCACGCCATTCGGTACCTTTGAAAAGGACAAAAAATAAATAAATAGATAAACAAACAAAAATAAATAAATAAACAAACAAAAATAAATAAATTCGACTCGGACTTTCTTTTTTAACAATTGCATTTATTACCGTTATCCTTCTCGACCGACCTCTTCTCCTTTCATTTTACACGTCCATCTCCTTCGACGTCGACTTTGCTTTCCCCAACCACGTGATGCCTTATTACTCCATTTTTTCTTTTTTATTCTCGTGCATACTTCCTAATTTGCATATGCACGTTTTTCGGTTACTGCTGCTAATCTCTTTGCAAGCCAGCTATGCTTTGCTGCTGCTGATAATTTCCTACGCGCTTATGTGCACTGTTACAAAAATTTTCTGTGGTGAACTAATATCATTTGTGTTCTCATGGCGTGCATAATCCCGATAGACCCGACAAGCAGCAAAATCTCACCCCGTCACTATTGAGGTCCCTAGATGTCAGGAACCATTCTGTTCTAATAGTTTATCTCCTTCAACTGCTAGACTTTGGAATTCCCTCCCGGTTTCTTGTTTCCTTGACTGTACTGACCTGCTGAAGTTTAAATGCAATGTTAACAGATATTCCCATGTTAGACATGATCCCAAATAGTAGCCCCTTGCGTTCCAAGTGGCAACAGCCCTTGTTTGGGATGAAAAAGAGTAAAAAATAATCCTCGGGGTAGCGTGTTCTCGTTCCGTCAACCATAAGACTTTAAAAAAATTGAGAGTGTATGTTTATATGTGATTATATGTGAATTCGAAAGCTGAGTTTAGTATTTTTTCTACTTTCTCATGCTGATGCCCACTCAGCTGATTACAGATGACGCGATGGGTCCGTGTTTCGTCCATTTGTGATATTGACGCATGAGATTCTTTTCTTTGCGTTCAAACAGTTACAAATACCATCCTTTATCTTTTGTTATTTACTGCGAGTAAACGCGGCACACACTACGTACAAAGATTTATAATCGAAAAACATTCATGCAGAATTGTGATACTTTTGATATCTTAAACCGTCTTTTATGATCGACAAAAGAAAATGAAATGTGGACCTTGTATTTTCGAGACACGTGCCATATTTAGTCGATGTGAGCGTTCAAAATATTTTGTGTTTGTACGAATGTGTTTAAAGTCATTTTAATAAGGCGTAACTATTGTTTCTGATAGAACGGAGACGAATCAATTCTTATTAATACAAGTAATTCGCAGTTTTACATGATAACCATTGATATAAAAAAATGTATAAAATAGTAAATAGTTCGGATAGAAACAGACACAGAATGTTAATGATAATAAGATAGATAAAAAGGTACATTTTTTGTTAAGAGCCTTAGTCAAAACCAATCCATGCACAACTGTTCGAGACACTTGCTTCTGAATCAGGCGTAACGTATACAACAATTTCCAATGATTTGAGAGATATTGGAAGACAAAAAATAAACAAAAAAATACTTAATAAATGGGTGCCTCAGGAATTGAACGACAACCAAAAGAAACGCCGTCATGAAATGTCATATTCCCTTCTTCTATGCAACGTTTCTCGACCGTGATGAAAAATAGATTCTTTACGACAACCGGCGACGCTCAGCTCAGTGGTTAGACGCCGACGAAGCTCCACGACACCTCCCGGAGCCAGTACAGTTTTTTGAATGCATACGAAACCATTACGGCGGATGAGTACTGTCAACAAATGGATGAAATGCATCAGAAACTTCGACAACAACACCCAGTTGTTAGTCAATAGAAAAGGCCCAAATCTCTCCACAACAATGCCCGACCGCATGTTGCTTAACTGACCCTGCAGAAGTTGAACGAATTGGGCTACGAAACTCTGCCTCATCCGCCATACTCTCAGATCTTTCACCTACCGACTACCATTTTTTTAAAGCATCTCGAGAACTTTGTGCGTGAGAAATTCTTAAAAAAAACTAAGCAATATCAAAAACGCCTGCAACGACTTCATCGCCACCAGAACGCAAGATTTTTACGCTACTGGCATCAACACACTTGTTTTGCGTTGGAAAAAATTTGTTGATTCTGATGGTGTTTATTTCAATCAATAAATTTTTATTTGAGCCGAAATGTATCCATCTGAATTTAAAAGTTAAAAACCGCAAGAACTTTCTTGTCAACCTGATATAATAGAATAGACACATAGACGTACGCATATGAGGACATCATTTCCGGTGCATTCGAGACAAACTCTATCGCCCCTTCCGCGCCGCTATTCCGCTGTTTAGCTTCAACAGGGATATGTTTTATGTTAGATGTTTCGGTGGCCTGCGAGCGGACGTCACGACATCTCCGCGAAAACTTGACAAACGAGAATAAAACTCAATCGCGCAAGCAATTTGCACGGGTTAGGCGAAAAACAAAATGGCCGACCGTCCAATTCAAGATGGCAGAAGGCTGGGAAACTGTAGAATTTAGGTAAGGTGGGGAAGCGAAGGGGGTCGGTTATAAATTTTATAAAGCAAGTGGGGACGGCCGGGTGTAAGAAAGTTAGGTATGGAACCGGAGTAGAGGGGAGGAGGAGTGGTTGGGAAGGGTGGGTGGGTCTGGGGAAAAAACATTTATATGTGACCTCAGATGTCATCACTCTTAATTCGGACGACGTTCGAGTTTTTACCGTGGGGCAGTAGGTGGGTGTTCGGGTGGAGAGTTTTTGCGATCAAGCGGTGATCGCGGTTTGAGACGAGGCAAGGAGTCGGGGCTCGGTTTGCCGGTTCGATAAAAAGAAAAGCACAGGAAAAATATTCTCGTCGAAGACCGAGGGAGGGGGAGGGGAGGTGGAGAGGAGTAAGCGTAAAAAAAATTGGATGGCGCTCGATAAAGGCCAAATTTAGTGTCATGTAAGAAAGGGTGTCTTATAGTCGTAATTCGCGCCAGGAAGGGCATAAACGAAAATTGGCAAGAATATATATATATATATATATATATATATATATATATATATATATATATATATATATATATATATATATTCTTTCCAATTTTCGTTTATGCCCTTCCTTTATACACACACACACACACACACACACACACACACACACACACACACACACACACACACACATATATATATATATATATATATATATATATATATATATATACATACGTTTTATTTTTTATTACCGTATCTTTCTATTAAGTTATATTATTGTTTCGGCTACACGGCCGTTTTTTTGGCCGTCTATAGCGTCCTCAGACTTTTGCTCTACAACAGTATTGAGCTCTTTCTTCAGTTTTTATTAATTACCATCTCCACTTACTATATATATATATATATATATATATATATATATATATATATATATATATATATATATATATATATATATATTAGCAGAGAGATCCGACATTGCCCGGCAATAAACGATCAAATCGGTAAAATCGCCCATTACTCAATCCTCCCCGTATTGACTTAGTCCTCAATATATTTTAGTCTACATTGCACTGTAGAGAACCTTTTGTTGATTATATAAATTATTTTTTATATATAATGGCTTGAGTTAAAGTTTAAAATGCAAAAATACAAGTATCATGCTTCAATTTCGCTCTAAACAGAAACATTAATTTTGAACGCGCCCCTGACATAACTAAGTACCTACGGTTGATTTTATATGCCTGGGCCTTACAGCTTGTGCGGTGATAATGGCTTGAATTTAAGTTTAAAATGAAAAGTCAAGTGTCATAGTACAATTGTGCTTTAAGCAGAAACATCCGTTTAGAACGCGGCCCTGTCACATCAAAGAACCTAGTGTTGTTGTTGTTTGGCCTTGCTGCTCGTGCGGTTATAATGGCTGTACCTTTACTTTATTTATACTTATCATAGGCATTCCCATAGAAAACCTATCTAGAAACACTGCCAAGCTAAGAAAGTACGTTTACAAGTCCACAGGGAACTAACTCACAAACACACAGAGAGGCAGATACATATTTATATAGTCTAATGATATATATATATTGATAATCTAAGGATATATTACAATCGAAAAATGCGAGCATGAAAAGTAATATGGAAAAGTAAAGGACTAGATGGTAAAGCTCGAAAAGAAAAGGACAAGAAACTTTAGTAAAAAATATAATAAATTTATAACGTAAAATATTGCAGCATGGATAGCGACGTGGTTGCTATGGTAACCAGTCAGAAAAAAAACGTAGCTCACCTCCTTGTTTTTTTACGATTTTGAACACCACTAAATTTATCATAACTTTTGTTTTACTGAACGAAAATTGAAATTTTTTTCACAATATAGCTGAGAATGTGATCTATAAATTGTAATAATTGTTTGAAATTTGGTCGAAAAATGAGTGAGCGGTGAAGCTTTAAAGCAGTTCTAAATGACTAAAACTTAACCATATATTCAAGCGCAGTAGTGTTTGAATGATATTTATGTAATCTAAGGATATATCTTTATAGAGTCTAATGCAGATAAGCGTATTTATTAAAAATGTAACCAAATTAATGCAGATAAAATTTCGAGGCATACTGTGTTACCATATTGCAGACTTAGCACTTGCAGAATTTACAATTACAAAAACGAATTCAATGGCGGAAAAGAAAAAAAAAACCCACAGAAACTTTAACTTGCCTTTTTACAAAGAAAACGTGGATCACTTGCTGTTTACCATGTAGCTGCTTCGGAGATTTTAAAAACAGAGCAGCTGTTAAATTCATAGCTCTCCAGTGGAAAATGCAACTCCCCAACTAAGAAAATGTAGACAGAATCTGGTTTAAATTAAAAAAAAAATACATAAAAATGTAAGTAAATAAATAATTACTAAGTACTACTATACTATAAAATCATTTTAAAAAAATGCATAAAAAAGATTAATACCTTTGGTACCAGACAGGCAAATAAAGTAAAGAAAACCCCACCTCTGATTAAAAAAAATAATATATATGTATAATATATATATATATATATATATATATTTATATATATATATTATTATTATTATTATTATTATTATTATTGGCCTGTCCAGGCCACGGGTGCGACAGCCGAAGCAACTTACGATAAGAATTTAACAAATGAAGGTGTGTGCATATATATATATATATATATATATATATATATATATATAGCTGCACTGAAAATCAAAACATCGGTACCGTCAGTTTCAAATCCAAAATAAAGAGAACTAATATCTGGCCGCATACGTATGTCGGACTCTCTTTAGTCGTCTGTTTGGATTTGAAACCTACCGTACCGTGTACCGATCGTTTTCTGGTCTTTTTTTAACACACGCATATATATATATATATATATATATATATATATATATATATATATATATATGTGTGTGTATAATATATATATATATATATATATATATATATATAGCTGCACTGATGAGCTGTAAAACAGCGAAACAGTACTGTATGTGGATGACTATATATATATACAAATATATATACATATATATATGTATATATATGTATATATATATGTATATATATATATATATATATATATATATATATAGTGAATAAACGTCGAAAGTCTATATCCAAATTTCATAATGTTCATGATTTATTCCTTTAATTCAGTTGACATTCACAATTCTTGACAGTATCTGTTTCGTAGCACAAAATCAAGCACTTAATTATTATATTCAAAATGGCGTCATGTAAACATATTATAAGGTATTCACAGCTTCTTTTCTAATTTTCGGATTCTAATCATGTCAAAACGCATTTTATCTCTTTTTGATGATTGATTGTTGTTATTTCTTCTGACGCGTTAAGGGCAAAATAGATTCACTGCTTGATATAATAATTAAGTTATTGATTTTGCGCTACGAAGCAGATACTGTCTTAAATCGTAAATGTCAACTGAATTAAAGGAATAAATTGTAAGATGGTCAACAATCATTCACTATATTGCTTTTTAATTACATTGAGTTTCTTAAATAAGGAATGGTATATATTATAAGGAAATAAAGTATATTTACACAGAATATATATATATATATATATATATATATATATATATATATATATATATATATATATATATATTTAAATAAGGGGTGATCACCAACAATGTGTATTTTCTTAATATTTTATTATTCCGTGTCTTGGTTTTTCATTGAAAATTATGTTTAGATCATGGTAATAATGTTTTTAAATCACTGAAATCGTTTTAATGCGTTTCAGACGTTCTGTGAAGCGTCCTTTTCAGAAAGTATTTAAAATGATTAGAATATATTCAAGACGTGTTAAAAATGAAAAGAACATTTTCGTAGTTCATTTGAAATGTTCCGAGAGGTGGAAGCATGAATATATATATATATATATATATATATATATATATATATATATATATATATATATATCGATGCCTCCGATCGGATATCCCCTGTAGGAGCAGTTTCGCGTGTAGTTTTGTGTCCAAGGTTGCACAATCTCCAACCATACCTCTCTTGAATCGGCACAGCTTGAATCCAGTGGCAAGCAACAGTCCGGGACGGCTAGAAACAATGCCGAGATAAACGGAATACAGCATACAATACCTCGAAACGATCAACCATGTGGCACTGACCATCGGGTTCGGATTAGGATTAGCTCATTGTTGCTTTACTTCGGTGATCTGACGGGAGCCGGTGTGTCAAAAATAGTTACACGGTAACAAAATGCCAAAAATAACAAAATGCCAAAAGATAGACTGACTCAAATTGAAACGGATTTTTTTAATGGAGATAAAAAAAAAACGAATATCTGCTTGACTCACGACTAAAATGCTCGCTTTATTTTTATTTATTTTTTTACACGGTGGTCACCACTTATCAAGGCCCGAAAGCCACTCAGGGAGTAGGGGTATTGCAAGTACAGTACGTTAGTGTGGAGATTTGATGAAGTGCTTACTTAAAAGGGGCGGTTCATTAGGAATTTGTTAACGTTGGACTTGAAGAAATCCAAGTTGTAGTCAGGTGGGAAGCAGGGAGATGGAACAGAGTTCAACAGGCGTGCAGTTCTAAGAAAGAAGCTTTGTTCATGGAATCCACGTTTTGATTTAGGCACAGATATAGAGTGGGGGAAATTTTTCACAGTGGATTCAGCTAGACGGGTGTTTTTCGTGAAAGATTGGCCAGGGGGGACCAGTGATTGGAGTTCAGACGAGCACCTGCCATGGAAATAACGATGAAACAAGGATAGGCTCGCAACGTCTCTTCTGTGGGAGAGAGGTTGCAGGGTAGAGAAAAGGGAATCCCCCACTAAGCCACGAAGTCTATTTTGTACTCTGTCAAGGCAGGATAGGCTGTTTTTAGCAGCTCCTGCCCAGATATGGCAGCAGTATTTCATAGTTTGACGTACTTGGCTTTTATATAGATAGAGAATTGCATCAGTAGTGAGATATCTTCTGGAGCGATAGAAGGATCCAACCATCTTTCCATCTTGGTGTCTCTAGCTGCTTACCTACATATTTTTGATGATGAGGAGACTCTGTTTTTAAAGGACAAAAATGTTTGTCAAACAATTGTCAATATTGCTTGAAATTGTCGAACTGGACATGGAAACAATTGTAACGTAAATTGAAATAGACTTTTTGTTGCCACAACACCTTGTTTTGAAGTCTTGTTTTTGCTTACACAGTTTATTAAAGCTTAATTATAAAATTTGTATTTTGTAGCTTACTCTTTAAGTCAACCATTTTTAGCTTAAAACTCATTGATATATGAAAATTTACTGAATTTTACGAACTCAGTATAATTACATATAAGTATATATATATATATATATATATATATATATATATATATATATATATATATATATAATTTTTTGTAGTTGGAGCTAGACCTGGAGTCTAAAGAGCAGAGTTTATTTTAATGTACTAGTAAATGTATTAATACTATTAAAACTAGAAGACAAAATATAACAGCATGTCAGAAGATAGACTGACTCAAATTGAAATAGATGGAGATAAAAAAGAATAAAATGATAGTTTAATTTTGGTGCCTTTAACTGCTTGCCCCCATCACTTTTTGCTGCTTAGGAGACTTTGTTTTTCAAATAATTGTCAATATTAATTGTCAATTTAAATAAAATGAACATAGTTTCTGAAACGATCGTACAATCTATTTGATTTTGTTTTCCTTTTGAAACTGATTTTCAATTCAAAATTACATGCCGGGCCTTTCTGCTTGCTCGATGATAATGCCTTGAATTAACGCTTGAATTAAGGAATTAAATGCAAGAGTAAAGTATCATGGTTCAGTTGTGGTTTAACAGAAACATTCATTTAGAACGCACACTGTTGATTTTATATGTCGGGCCTTTTTGCATGAATAAGACATAAATGAATCGGGCAAGGATCTGAGTGTAGTATATGTTCTGATGCTTCACATAATTGGTCGTTGGTCAATGTAAGGGAAACCCTACATACTGAGATAATTACTATTTTTTGGATAATGCCAGAGTGCCCCCTTTTTTGGGTGAGGGGAGCTGGTCCCCCCTCCCCCACATTAAAAATGACCTTGTGTCTAATTTGCTTTCGTGGTTAAGCAAATAAGTACCGACATAAATGAATTTGAACTGAAATAAAATCGAATTCTATATACTTTAAAAATAAAAAAAAAATATTTTCTTTATTTAATTTTTGTTTAATATTTTTTTTTTTTACCTACAAATGTGACAGATCATTTTGGGATACCCTCTATGATGATATTGAAAAAAAACAAAAATAAAAAAAAATTAAGCGTGACCGACAAATCTGAAACGTGACCGATCAACCAACAGCCGTATGTTCAGACGTATCTCCAAACACGCGCCATTCTCCTACAAATAAATTTCGACCGGAAACTGATTTTTCGTAAATTGAATTCTACTTGAAATTGCATCGGCAAACCGAAAAGGCTGGATATTGTTGATTAAGGAGGTACCGGGCGATAAACGACATATCACATACACGGCACACCCATTCGAACCCTAACCAGCTGATGGAGGGAGTCGGGACTGGACCGGGCGGGACAGGCTAAAGAGAGGGCGTCAACTGCCTCGCACAGACTTCTGCACCATTATTAAGACACTGATCAATGGTAATCGGGGTGGATTAGATTATTTAGGGATTAATAACAGTGACGCAAGAAGCGGGTTGGGTGTCGGGTTGGTGGGGGATCAAAGTCTTTAATCTTTATTGAGATTCTCGGGTGGTGCCGATGACAGGCAGGAAAGTCAAGGTGAATGGGGATGATCTTTTAAAATGAGACAGAAACAACGGGGTTTGAGAAATTATGTGATATTCGAGGAAGTACATATATATATATATATATATATATATATATATATATATATATATATATATATATATATATATATATATGCCGTACTTTGGGGTAATTGTGCCACGTCCGAGGTAATTACGCCAACTAACTAAAAATACTCTTTTGGCAACCACGCATATAAAACCACGCATATAAAAAGCAGTTTTTTTAGTTGGCGCAATTAACCCGAAGTATGGTATATAATAAAATATAAGTAAATTGCAATTTTATTTAATGTCATAACCAGCAAATTGCAATTTTATTTAATATCATAACCAGCAAATTCTAGCATTGCTACAAATATAATTTGCTGATTTCTTTCTGTCCTCTGATGAGAAGAATAGCAAGAATAGCATTCTTTGAAACTCCGTGGATTAAGGACTTTGTAAATTGTTTTTTGGAGTATTCAGTCGAAGAATAAATTTGATTGTAAATTTCAACTTACAGTTTTAATTTATTTTCTCTTATAATAAGCTCTACTCTCTATTGTGTATGTATTGAGCTTTTTTATTTAGTTGGGATTAAAATATATAAATAGTATATTAGATTGAAGTTTATCATTGATTATTTCAGATAAACACTGCATCTTTTTTGATTTCATTATATGTATACTTCCTCTGATAAGGTCAGATGGAGTTTTAAAAAATCAGCACACTAGGTTAAGTGCATCGTAGTCTGCAAAAATTCTTGAGCAGCCCCGTTAGCATTCCTTGGTAGTGGCACCTCAAGCTATTAACAAAAAAAAATAACCATTGCTTTGAAACTCAGTAGAAAAATATATTTGATTGTAAATTTCGACTTATAGGTTTAATTTCTTTTCTCTGGCATAGAGAATCAATCGAGCTGTAGTAAAATGGTATATCAATTTCAAGATGTAGCTGAGAAACGGATGTTTGTAGTGGATTTAGACACCGGGATGAACGTTTCCACGATACTATAGATTTGAATTCCGTGATGCCGAAAAGAGCGGCACATGATTAAATTATATATCGTTATGCATTAATTTTTTTACTGTTATTTACAGACAATATTATTAATTGTATGTTGTTTAGTTTTCGATGCAGATTTATCGAGTATTTTTTAACTTGTTAACATTTAAAATTATTTTACCGTTATGAACTAAGACTTGTCTTAAATAGGAGGCAATTATGATTTTATAGATGTTAGTAAATTAAGCTCGATTTACAAGATCTATGTTAAGGAATGAACTGGGGGGGGGGAAGCGATACGCGAACAAGCCCTAGAAAGGATGGCCCTGAAACGGTGTGCCTTCTCTTCTGATGACCCGATATTATTCGGCGGACGAAATGAAATTCCTCGCGAAAAAATAACACGATTGTATACAAGTCTGGGGGTGAATAAAACTAAGAAACTAAATGAAATACCCCATGGAAATAAAAAAAAGAGAAAACAACAACAACAACAACAACAAAAACAATGAACATGATTATATACGAGTCTACCAGAAAATAAACTAAGAGGAGGAAAGTCCCGAAACAGTCCGGTTTCTCTTCTGATAATCGACATTAACTGGAAGGCGAAATGGATTACTTCACAAGTGAAAACAGCTGAAAAACATCATTATATACAAGCCTACAAGGTAAGTTGTTTCTTTCAAAAACACAATATCTTCTGTTGTCCGCTTGCTTCATGGCGAGTTTCTGCTAATGTTCTGGTAGTATTCTCCCTCCCTCTCTCTCTCTCTCTCTCTCTCTCTCTCTCTCTCTCTATATATATATATATATATATATATATATATATATATATATATATGAAATACAATTATGATTTCCTTGGATTTTACTTGTGCAAATGCAAATTCAATTAACTTTCTTGAAGTTATATTTTTGGATTTTACCGTCACTGGATTATTTATCTTTCACCAGACTATCCATTCACGTGTAATCACCTTTTTCTTCGCCATATTCCCTCTGTTTCACTTTTTTGTTTTCAAGTAAGATCTTTGACTTACTTGTTGTTTCATCAAATACGTTTGTATGAAAAAACCCATCCCGCATTTTGCTAATTCCTACCCTCTGATGAGAAGGAAAGTATTTCTTAGAAACTCCGCGGTTAAGGACTATCCACTTATCAAGTGTTTCCTTTTAAGATTAAATATGTTTTTAACTTTTTTTCAAAGTGTTTTTTAACATGTTCTATTAACTGTTTGCTCCTATATATATGTATATATATATATATATATATATATATATATATATATATATATATATTAAATTGTAATTCAATGAATTTTAAAAAATTCTCATTGAAATGAAATGAAGTGGTTGAGTTTCACATCAAAGAATTTTTTCTTATTCTAAGCAAGACAAAGAATACTTTAGAAAATAAATCTCCTTAACCTATAGGGTTTCGATGTATACCATCTCATCAGAGTAGAGAAAATATTAGCAAATACTTATAAAGGTATGCACCCTATTTTCTAAAGTCAGTGAGACATGGAAAGTCAAAGTAAAAATAAAATAATAAATTTATCAGAAGTCCTGTAGCAGGAGGATTTGCAGAAAAAGTATATGAATGTTTTTTAGATCCAGCTTGCTTGGTAAAATCCATGTTATACGTTCTTTACATCCGTGTATATATATATATACACACACACATATATATATATATATATATACACACACACATATATATATATTAATGTTTGTACGATTAATCTTGTAGGTATATATCAACATTCCAATTACAAACGTGATCGACCGATACATTACTTCATCGTTTTTATTAGCAAGTGTGCAAAGTGCACTCACCTTTATCCAGTTGGTTGCATATTGTGTTTCTGTTCGTTTAGCATGCTTGTAATTGTGATACACCTACGAGAATTATTATTGTAATTCAGTGTTACTTAAGGAAGCGAACCACATAATTGATTCCAAACGATA
>NC_136523.1:24078862-24123862 GCF_053919585.1 Euprymna scolopes
CTTTTGTACATAATGTACAAAATTTATCTCCTGGTTTATATGATTTGCAAATAATTGAGACTTGATAAGATATTTGACTTACTTGCAGTTACATCAAATACTTTCGCATGCAAAATTCCATCCCGTAAATAACTCGTCGGAATGTCTATTTAAATAGACACCCGCCACCACTTTTATAGTGCTCAAATCGCCTGTTCGTAAGCATATTGCAAACTTTGCTTTCGTATTGCCTGAAGATCTAGTTACTGGTAATTAGCTGACCGAAACATGCTCATGAGTGTGTAGCAACATATTACTGCTTATGTAAAAAACAAATAAAGAGAATACCCTGCTCTATTTCAGTATTGAGCACTCTTGTATTAACCTCGTTAAACTTCATTGGTTACTTAATCTCTAGAAAACAATAACCTTAGATTACACTGGCCAACAACAAATTTGTACATATATTATTTAATTGGAATTCATTATTGAGATGAGTATTTTTTATATTAATTTATTTAATGCGGACTATTATCCTCATCTTTTTCATTTTTTGAGACGACAACAACTATGGAAGGCAGTAATTGCTGAGAATGCAGTTAGGAGATTCGGAGTTCCTATCCCGTCGCGGTTACCACCTAACGAAGGTTAGAGGAATAGTTGGCCGAAACGTCGTGAAACAACAACTAAGAAAGAGGAGAATAATAGTCTGCAATAATAAACAAATTAACAAATTTGTTGCCTGCGTTATTTGCACCTGATTTAGGACGAGTTGGTTCTATTTAATTCAGGCAAATTTTTGAGCTATGGTTACATGTAGGTTTTCACGTTTTTGTTCACATTTATGCATGCGTAGAACATTTTAGAAGTTGGTGAGAGTAAAATGTCATGTTGAACAATTGTTTTGATTGGAATTGATTATTTTAATGACAAGAAATATTCAGATCTGATAGTTCTGGGTGATGATATCGACAAAGGGATCAATTTGAAGTCATAAAACCGAAATCTTCCAAAATTTGGTGCTCAGCACACACGAACGAAGACTGGCCTGTACAGGAGGCATGCGTGTCCTGCAAAGAAAGGAATACCTTCAACGACTTTCTTGTGGACAGAGACAGAATATTCTTCCCACCCTTGCACATCAAGCTCGACTTAAGCAGGTCACCAAGGCTTTGGACATCGCATCGTCACATTTGACCTCGTTTTTTGACGTGGCTTATATTTTTGTTGTTATTATTATTTTTATTTGTTAAATATTTCCATATTTTATTTAAATATTTCAATATTATATTTAAATATTTCAATATTATATTTAAATATTTCCATATTTTATTTAAATATTTCTTGAATATTTTTACGTGCATAAAACATATCTACGAACACGTGTTTAATGGACGACTTGTATGTAGATTTCTATCGATATATGTTATGAACGAATAAAGAACTATTTAAATAAAATATTTAAAATAATAATAGAAGCACTTGATATTAAGAATCTTAAATTTAACAAGTGCACGTTTATTTAAATATTTAATATAAAAATTAAAAAATTATATATATATATATACATATATATATATATATATATATATATATATATATTATTACATTTTCACCCCAAACAAGGCACATTGCCACTTTGGTGTAGGGGGCTACTATCAGGGGCAGCAACTACTGGGGCACTATGTTGGGATTTGGGCATTAAGATGTCGGTTCACGTTACACTTGAACTTCTGCATGTCAGTACAGTTAGGGAAGCAGGGACCTGGAATGGAATTCCAGAGTGTAGCGGTTCTGGGGAAGAAACTACTGGAGTAGAAAGATCTTTTACATTTAGGAATCTCTACTGTGTGGGGGTAGGATTTAGTTCCCTCTCGGGTTTGTCGAGGGTGTCTACGTCGTGGGGGCACAAGTGTCTGCCGTTCGTCAGAGCATTCGCCATTAAAATACTTGTAGAACAGGCAGAGGTATGCAATGTTTCGTCGATGGGACAGAGACTGAAGCTTAGATGCCAGTTCAGGGCCTATCAGATTGGCGACTCTCTTTTGAACCTTGTCTAGGAGCGAGAGACTAGCAGCAGATGCACCAGCCCAAATGTGACAACAATACTCCATACATGGGCGAATGGTGGCCTTATAGAGGTACACGATACTTTCAGGTGTCAGTAGTTTTATATATATATATAAATGCCATATAGAAAATTAAGCAGTGGTAAAATAAAAACATTGCAAACGGTTTGATCGTACTCAAAGCAAAGCACTCTCTCTCTCTCTCTCACACACATACAAACACACACACATATATATTTATATCTATACACACACACATATATATATGTGTATATATATATATATATATATATATATATATATATATATATATATATATATATACATATATTAATATATATCTCTACATTTATATAAATGCAACTTTGTCTCCGTGTGTGAGTTCGTTCCTTATCGACTCCGAAACGGCTGAACAGATTTTCTTTAAAATTGACAGAACTTTAGTGCATGTCTGGAAATGATCTTAGTTAAGTTTTGTCCCAGAATATTCCCCCCCCCACCGATAATTACCGATAATCGAAAATCTAAACCGTTATATTAATTTATCTATCATCGGTAAAGCCAATTTTGCCATGTCGTCGCTTAGCAACAATGATAGAACAACGGGTCATGAAAATTCTACTGTGGGTGAGTTGATAGCGTTTTTTTTTCTTTTTTTTGCAGGTTCAATCTCCGTACGTAAATTTCTTCTTTTTTTTTCATTAACTGCAAAACATTTTATAAGACTGGAAAATTTACGTGTTTATTTTTTTTTATTTTTTCTTTTTTTTCTTTTTTTGCATGGCGTGGTTCGTAGGTTCAAACCTCGCACGTATATTTCTTTATGCTTTTTTTAATAAAAATATTGTATTTAAGCGTATTTTACGGCCAGAAAACTCCGGGCAGCCTGCCAGTATAAATATATATATATATATATATATATATATATATATATATATATATATATATATATATATATATATACATATATATATATATATATATATATATATATATATATGCATTGGTGATATTAGGCTGTATAAGGGTGTTAACATTGCTCAAGGTCGAACTGTTCCTTCTTTAATTGGATTTTTTTCAGTTATCGATTTTCGATACTTATCGGATGCATACCGACATCAAACCTATGTGAGAATACTGCTGAATACAGAATGTAGTGTAAAATATAAAGAACATCGATCCAGCCGTTTTGGAGTACATATGAAACGAACTCACATACAAATGCCTTTATATATAAGTAGAGATATTATTTATTTATATAAATAAAATGTGTGTGTGGCTGTTTGTCTGTCTGAGTGTAAATATTTAACCGATGAACTTTTAAACTTCTTGTCACATAACACTGGAATTAACAGGAAATAGTAATCATACACTAATCATCGTTTATTACGAGCAAAATCTTGGTTTGGATGGATGAAAAACGCGTGCAGAAATATTGTTAGATTGTTAGCTGCCGGAAAACACCGGAAAGAATAATAGAACTAAATGATAGTTAAGCTGCCCAAAAGGGAACAAGGTACGTGATGATGATGATGATGATGATGATGATGATGGTGGTGATGATGTTGAAACATTTATGGCGGTTCCATAGATAACCATCAAGTATTTCTCCTTCAAGATTGCATAGTTTGAAGTCGAATCAAGCACATGATGACGTTGATGATGATGGGAATAAAGATGACTAAGATGCTGCTGCTGCTAATGATGATAAAGATGGTGATGCAGATGATGATGATGAAGATTGCGGTGAATATCATGATGAAGATGGTGACGATGATAAAGATTATGATGATGATGATGATGATGATGATTAAGATGATGAAGATAAAGATGGTGATTATGATGATGATGATGATGATGATGAAGATGGTGACGATGACGATGTTTAAGATGATGATGATGATTAAGATGATGATTAAGATGATGATTGAAGGGAGTATCATGGTCTTGTTCTGTCAGCTATGACAGGATAAAGTTCCTAAATAATTCGCAATTGTATTTTTCGGTCGCCCACACAGAGGATTGAACCTTCAATCTTCGGGAGAATATCACTTTTACAAATGATGAATGACTAAGATAATGACGATTAAGATGTTGATGATGATGATGATGATTAAGATAATGATTAAGAAAATGATGACTAAGCTAATAGTAATTAAAATGATGATGATGATGATGATGATTAAGATGATGATGGTTAAGATGATTATGATGATGACGTTGATACTGCTGCTGCTAATGGAACATTTATGGCGGTTCCGTAGATTACCATCAAGTATTCCTCCTTCAAAATTGCGAGTCCAACCAAACGGATGATGATGATGATGATGATGATGATGTAACTTAATGGCGCTTTCATAGACAACCATCAAAGATTCCTCGTTCCAAATTACATTTGGCTTAAATTGAAGACATGACAAATATTTTCAAACGACTCGTCCAAATTAACAATTTATTTACGTGTTCTTCCAACATCAGTGATTGCTGTTTACTTTCATTTTTGAATTTTTTGTCTTCATTTTTTTTTTTTTTTTAACTTTTTCCTCGTTTATTCACCGGTTTATATTAATTTTAAATCACTTTTCCCCTGGGAAAACCGAGTTAAAGGAAAAAAAAATTCGTTTTCATCTGATTTTTTAAAAAATTGGTCTTGTTATCCATTACATGCGTCATTATCGCGCAAGCAAATCACCACCCACTACCCCCATCCCCTTATAACTCCGCGTTTATGTGAACCCAAATGCCACAACCTCGATTCTGTTAATCAGTAGTAAATGATTTTTGTCGCCAGATAAACCCAGTGAAATCGATTTGACTAATCAATAACCATTGTTTTTGGTTTCGTTTGTTTTTGTTTTTGTTGTTGCTTTTGTTGTGTTTTTTTTCTTTTTCTTTCAAAATGGTATTAATTGGAAGAGTAATTTTCCCCGTTCCTCTTTGTTTAAAAGATACGATTCTATCTCCTGTGTGATTGTTACTCCTCCCCTCTCACTATTTAACTTCCTAACTAATCTGGTTTAATTTGCTCATTTAGAAATATTTCCGTCTGTTTCTTTTAGTTTATGTGTGAATGCGTCCTCACATCAGCCTGAGAGGTTTCGTCCGTCGGTCGGTCCCTCCGTCTGTCGTTGCCGCGGTCGTTGGAAAAATGCTGGAATCATTTTACCGCTCCAATAGATATCTCACTGTCGATGCCATTCTCTACCCGTATAAGAGCCAAGTGTGTCCTAGGATGGACTATTGTTGACATATCTTGGCAGGAGCTGCTGGTAGCAACTTATCCTGCCTTGACAGAATTCAAAATAGACTTTGTAGCCTTGTGGGGGATGCCCTTTTCTTCCTCACAAAAGAGACGTGGCGAGACCGTCTTTGCTTTATTGTTATTTTCATTACAAGTGCTCGTCTGAGATCCAATCTATGGTTCCCCTTTGCTAAACTTTCACGAAAAAACACTCGTCTACCTGAAACCATTATCAATAATTTCCCCCACTCTATATCTGTCTAAACCTAAACGTAGATTCCATAAACAAAGCTTTTTTCCTTAGAACTGCACGCCTGCGGCACTCTCTTCCATTTACCTGTTTTCCAGCTGCCTACAATATGATCATTTTCAAATCTAACGTAAACAAATTCTTGATGAGCCGTCCCCTTAAGTAATCCAATTTATCAAATGTCCACTACTAACGTCATATTGACTACCGTACACTCATTAACCCTTATCTTCGCGTGGCCTCTGGGCTTTGATAAACGGTGACTCCTTTGTAAAAAAAAAAAAAAAAAAAAAAAAAACACTTAAGTTTGAAATAAAACTCTTCTCACAAAACAGCATACATTTAATAAACGCATCTTATTATTTTACCTGTCGAAGCAAATACATGTCATGTAATATGCGAACCCGTGGCGCAGTGGTTAAACTACTTGGAAAAATTACTTGTAAAAGAGACATTCGTTGAAGGTTCGATTCTCAGCGTGGGCAACTGAAGAATACAATTGCGAATTCCTTAAATGAAGATCGGTTATTTGGATTCATCGGACTATCGTCCTCATATTAAGTATTATTTCCACAACGTTACGGTCGATGTAACCTCCGTTCTTCCGTCACGTTTATCTTATTGAACTCGGGAATCTTTCTGTCGAACTAGGGAATTTGGATAGAATTTCGAACGCAACCCTTTATTTACTTCATGGTGATAGCATGCCCTTGTTCCGTCAGCCTAACTAATTCGCATTTGTATTTTTAAGGACCTGTGGCGCAGTGGTTAGAGTACTTTGAAAAATCAATTGTAAAAGCGATATTCTCCCGAAGATTGAAGGTTCAATCCTCTGTGTTGGCGACCGAAAAATACAATTGCGAATTATTTAGGAACTTTATCCTGTCATAGCTGATACTCCCTTGAAGTAAATAAAGGCTTCGGTACAAATTCCCGAGGCCGACAAGATACACGTGATCGTTCTCATGCCTTCTGCGTCCTCTCGAACGTCACTGTCGATCTGTGCACTGTTTGTTTTTTAAATAGTGTTTTACTTTTTCCTTACGGTAACGTCACTTCGCACACGGCCTGGCATTTATATACGTAGCTGCTATACTCTGGTACATACTTTCATATGCTGAAAAAAATTTACAAAAATATAAAAAAACCCTGCTTCGACCCCCCCTGAAAAGTCCACACAAAGTCCCAGTGCATAGGTCGTTCAACCCTTTCACTTAACAATTGTTTTGTTTTCCCCGTTAGAAATTCCTTTTATTGTTTTATCTTTTTATTTGCAATTAAAAAAAAGAGTTCCAACGTATTTCTCTAAATATTTAAATCCAACATTTTCATGCGATGAAAGGGGGGAAATTAATTTACTGTTTCAATAGTGAGAATTAGGTTTTTATTTTTGTAAAGACGACATTATTTCCCGACTAGCTGGACACCCGACGTTGCCTGGTCGTACAATACGTGTAAACATGGTATTTTAATTTATGCAGATTGCGTATATATTATTAAAGAATAAATCTACTATTGATTATTATATATTACGAGAAATAATTTGACCGTTGAACTAATTCAAAAAAAAAGAAATGAAAAAAAGAAAATGAAAAAAAAAGAAATGAAAAAAAGACAGAAATGAAAAAAAAATGAAAAAAGAAATGAAAAAAAAATGAAAACAAATGAAAAAAAAGAAAAAAATTAAAAAAAGTAATGAAAAAAAAGAAATGAAAAAAAAAGAAATGAAAAAAAAATGAAAAAAGAAATAAAAAAGAAATGAAAAAAGAAATGAAAAAATGAAATAAAAAAGAAATGAAAAAAAAATGAAAAAAGACAAAAAAAAGAAATGAAAAAAATGAAAAAAAGTAATGAAAAAAAAAAAAGAAATGAAAAAAATGAAAAAAAAGAAATGAAAAAAGAAATAAAAAAGAAATGAAAAAATGAAATAAAAAAGTGAAAAAAGAAATAAAAAAAGACAAGAAAAAAAAGAAATGAAACAAAAAGAAACAAAGACATGAAAAAAGAAATGAAAAAAAAGAAATAAAAAAGAAATAAAAAAAAGAAAGACAAAAAAAGAAATAAAAAAGAAAAAAGAAATGAAAAAAATGAAAAAAAGAAATAAAAGAAATGAAAAAAAGACATGAAAAAAAAGAAAAAAAAAATGAAAAAAAATTAAAAAAAAGAAATGAAAAAAAAGAAATGAACAAAAAGCAAAGAAATCAAAAAATAAATGAAAAAAAAGAAAAAAGAAAAAAAAGAAATGACAAAAAAGAAATAAAAAAAAGAAATGAAAAACAAAGAAATGAAAAAAAAATGAAAAAAAGCAATAAAAGAAATGAAAAAAAAAAAGAAAAAAAAGAAAAAAGAAATAAAAAAAAGAAATGAAAAAAAGAAATGAAAAAAAGAAATGAAAAAAGAAATGAAAAAAGGAAAGCAATAAAAAATAAATGAAAAAAAGAAATGAAAAAAAAGAAATGACAAAAAAAGAAATGAAAAAAAGTAAAAAGAAATGAAAAAAGAAGTGAAAAATGAAAAAAAGAGATAAAAAAGAAATGAAAAAAGAAATTAAAAAAAGAAATGAAAAAAAGAAATGAAAAAAAGGAAAGAAATAAAAAAGAAATGAAAAAAAAAAGAAATGAAAAAAGAAAGAAATGAAAAGAAGAATGAAAAAAATAGAAATGAAAAAAAAAGAAATGAAAAAAAGAAATGAAAAAACAAAAATAAAAAGAAATGAAAAAAAAAAGAAATTAGAAAAAAGAAATTAAAAAAAGATATGAAAAATAAAAATAAATGAAAAAAAATAAATGAAAAAAAAAGAAATGAAAAAAAAATATATGAAAAAAAGAAATTAAAAAAAGAAATGAAAAAAGAAATGAAAAAAATAAAAAAAGAAATGAAAAAAAAGAAATGAATAAAAAAGAGAAATTAAAAAAAAGAAATGATAAAAGAAATGAAAAAAGCCTTGAAAAAAAAAGAAATAAAAAGAAATGAAAAAAAAGAAATGAAAAAAAAAAGAAATGGAAAAAAAGAAATGAAAAAAAGAAATGAAAAAAAAAGAAATGAAAAAAAGAAATGAAAAAAAAATGATAATTTCGTTCATCAAATTCACCCTGTATTTATTTACAATATCACGTCAGCTGATATCTGGGCTTGACGATCTTAAAAATATTTTCATCTCTTACAGATAAAAAGAAAATTTTTTACAGGGGAATATTTTACTTTACACCGGCTAAGGTTACAACGGTGCTACATAAAACATTCACCTGTAAAAATTATTCCTATCTACAAGAGAAGAAAGACTATTTTTAAGATCGTATTTTTCGATTTTCGTTGCTTACCGAATGAATTTCTGTACAAAACATATTTAAGAACACTGCCAGACATATAAATTGCCTTTGTGTGAAATTTGCAAAAGATAGGCTAAGCCGTTTTAGAACCCATGAGGAACTCATAGACACAAAAACATACACAATATTATAATATAATAGTAGATACTTTCCTGAATACAACGTGATCTCGAACGCTATCATCGATCTGTGCACAAGTTCTTTTTATAGTCTGTTATTATACTTCATATGCTGGAATATTTTTTGGTCCCCCGACAAAAGGAGGGTTGACCTGTAAATTCACCCTTGTCCGTCCGTCCGTCCGTTTGTCTGTTCGTACCCCTTGGAATTTTTGAAAATTTTGTACAAACATTAAACATGATATGAGTACAAAATTAACAACGGATTTTCCAGGAAAACTCTGCCCCCCCAAGGGTGCCTTTCGGGTTAAAATGGCTAAAATGAACACTTTTGCGTTTATTAAAAAAAAAAAAAAAAAATAATAATGCCTTGGATTTTTATAAAATTTTCTGAAAAGTTGTAACTAACTGATTTCTATATAATTTTGTTTGTCTATACTTCGCGATTACTCTTGGGTGTGCCGCAGCAGCTCTTTTAGGGCTAATAAAAACATTCCATTTTTGGGACTATTTTACCATATTTGTCCAAAATTTTCTGTGTATGTCTATTTAGCAGTTTTGCATGGTGCTGAACTCAAATTTAAATATGTTAAGACCTTGGGGACTTTTGGGACTAAATGGGTGGTGGTGGTGGCAAATGATGGACTTGGTGATCTCGTTTTCTTTTTGCATGGTGCAGAACTCAAATTTACATGTTAAAGCCTAAAACTGCACCGTTTGTTCATTTTCACCAGGATTTGATGCCCTCTGGGGACTTTTGGGTCTAAATGTGGGGGGGGGCAAATGCTGAACTTAGTCATTTTTTATGCCTCGTTCACTGTGCACTCACAGGGGACCATGCATATTTCACTTGTTTTCATGAATTTTAAACCTGCCCCGAAGCAAATAACACATAAGAAAAGAAAAAACTGAAAAGTCTACACAAAAGCATCCCAGTGTATATTCCGTGCAACATTTTCACTTTACCATTTTTTCCCCGTAAGAAATTCCTTCCTTAATTTTTTCATTTTTTTTTCATTTGTAAAATTCAAATGCACTTCTCTAAATATTTAAATACAACCTCTTTATACGTTGAAAGGAAAACAAACAAACAAACAAACAAACAAACACTTTACTGTTTGTATCGTTAGAATGTAATTCTTTATGACAACAACATTTATTGGTCCACAGACTTGGTCGGATTTGGGCCTTAGAATTTACCCTCGTCCGTTCGTCCGTTCGTCGCCCAAA
The DNA here is from genome assembly GCF_053919585.1 of Euprymna scolopes. Lineage (NCBI taxonomy): Eukaryota > Metazoa > Mollusca > Cephalopoda > Sepiida > Sepiolidae > Euprymna > Euprymna scolopes. The sequence goes on from NC_136523.1 coordinate 24,089,080, forward strand.
TTCTCAATAACTACTCATTGCATCTTTCTAAAACTCTTTTCATGAAGTTACAATTACCCAAGGGAAGAAATGTGACATTTTTGATAAAAATTCTGGTTGAATCTCCAGGGTTCAAAAGGAGTCAAATTGGCCAAAAAAATAGTACTCTACAGGACATAGAATCTTTCCCGACAATTAGATTTTTACTGAAAATTAGATTTTGCTGAAAATTAGATTTTGCTGAAAATTAGATTTTGCTGAAAATTACCCAAAAGCAAGATCACATATGCATACATCTGGAAACGTAATATTTGACCCTGGGAAAATTCTGGGGCTTAAGCCCCAGACTGTTTTAGGAGTGAAAAACACACCTTTTGGGGCTAATTTTTTATTTTTCTCCTAAAATTCAATGCATCAGTCGGTGGACCATATGGTTTTTGGTTTGTTTCCGTATACTTTCCCCGAATAAAACGTGACCGTACTTCTTTTCTCTGACTACTAGCCTCTCGACAGTCATCGTTTTTTTTTTTACAAAGGAGTCACAACTTATCAAGGCCAGAGACCACTAGAGGATAAGGGTTACTAAGTGTACAGTGGTCAATGCGACAATGTCGTAGTAATTGTTAGTGGATATTTGGTAAATTGGATTACTTAAGGGGGCGGCTCATCAAGAACTTGTTTACGTTGGACTTGAAGATGACCATATTGTAATTAGCTGGAAACAGTCAAATAGAAGACAGTTCCACAGGCGTGCAGTTCTAAGAAAGAAGCTTTGTTCATGGAATCTATGTTTAGGTTTAGGCACAGATAAAGAGTGGGGGAATTATTGATAGTGTCTTCAGCTAGACGAGTCTTTCTTGTGAAAGTTTGGCGAGGAGAGACCATAAATTGGAGCTTAGTCGAACACTTGCAATGAAAATAACGATAAAGCAGAGACAACCTCGCAACGTCTCTTTTGTGAAAAAGAGGTTGCAGGGAAGAGAAAAGGGCATCCCCCACTAGGTTGCGAAGTCTATTTTGAACTCTGTCAAGGCAGAATAATGTCTTTCTAGCAGCTCCTGCCCACACGTGTCAACAGTAGTCCATCCTAGGACGTACCTGGCGCTTATATAGATAGAGAATTTCATCAGCAGTGAGCTATCTACTGGATCCATAGAAGAATCTCACCATTTTTCCAGTGACCTTGGCAACAGATTTTTTTTTTTATAGTCTTTCACTTTTTCCTTACGGTAACGTTACTTCGCACACGACTCGGAATACTCTGTTATATTTGTATCCGTTGATTTCAGTTTAAAATATTTTTCTACGGATCTATGTTTAAAATATAATTTCGTTGGTCTGTAACGCTTAATTTTCGAATAGAAGTCGGTAAGTCTTTAATGTTTAAGTTTTAAATATAAGTGCTTTGTCTGTAAGGCTTCAGTCTGAAATAGAAGTCTATCAGACTGTAACGTTTTTTTTTACAAATGAGTCACCATTTATCAAGGCATGGAGGCTACTCGAGGATAAGGGTTAATGGGTGTAGAGTGGTCAAGGGGAACATGTCTAATCATCGTTAGAAGTGGAAACTTGGTAAATTGGATTACTTAAGGGGATGGCTTATCAAGAATTTGTTTATGTTGGACTTGAAAACGACCATATTGTAGTCAGTTGGAAAGTAGAAAAAACAGAACAGAGTTCCACAGGCGTATAGTTCTAAAAAAGAAGCCTTTTTCATGGAATCTACGTTTAGGCTTAGGCACAGATAAAGAGTGGGGGGAATTATTGATAGTGGTTTCAGGTAAACGAGTGTCTTATCAGTTTTCACCAAATTTCATATACCCCCTCGACGAAAATACCCCTGACAAATCCGACAAGAAGTGAAGTCCCACCCCTACACAGTTGAGATCCCTAGATGTAAGAAAGCCTTTTACTCTAATAGCTTCTTCCCCAGAACTGCGGGACTTTGGAATTCTCTTCCGGTTTCCTGCTTCCACAACTGTACTGACATGCAGAAGTTCAAGTGTAATGTGAACAGACATCTTGCTGCTAAACTGAAAAGGGGATTGCTCATCAAGAATTCGTTCACGTTGTAGTCAGCTGGAAATTTCTTTGACCTGTATAGCTTAATTATCGATTATTGATACGCGCTTCCAGAAAAATTGTTTCACGGATTTTATATTTTAACTTTTTTAAAAACTGAAAGCATTACAGACTAATGAAAACGCAGTTTAAAACTTAAGCATGACCGACCGAGGAAAGCACCTTTTCAAACTTAAGCATACCACACCAAAGAAAGCGCTTTCTTAAAGATAAGCATGATAGACTAACGCAAGCGCTATTCCAACTTGATTCGAACCCAAAACAATATATATAAATGTAAAGGAGTCATAACAGGGGCCAAAATTAAAAAAAATTGACCGCTTTTTTTTTGCTCAACATACACCTCCAAACACCAGGACAATGTTAGTGTATATATATATATATTAAAAAGTTTGGCTCATGTCCAGGTAACCGACATCTAAAATTTCAAATGTTAAGACCCAAAATTGGCGGAGGAGTCAACTCTTTCAACTTTGACCCTTTTGTCAGTCAAATTTTTGCCCCAAGCTTGCTGCATGTCTGAATACACTTTATGTAAAATATACAAACGATTAGATAAAAAATTGGCTGCGTAATTTCATAGAGGCTGCAAAGGGCTATTTTTGAAAACTTTGACCCCAATTTTGATACCTTAATATTTATTGTTTTGTGCTCAAATCGAATTAAAATGTTTTATCCATGTCCAAGTTATCTACATCTAAAATTTCAAGAGTTTAGACCCAAAATTGGCGGAGGAGTTTGGCAGAGTTCTCAAATGTAAAATCGTTGAACTTTGACCCCCCCTGACAGCCAAATTCTTGTCCGAAAACCGATTAAAAAGATTTTCCTAAATGTCAATACCCCTTATGTCAAATCTCGAGTCTGTAGACTGAAAATTGACAGAGTAGTTTGGTAGGGAAATGCACACACATACAGACAGACAATTTCACTTTTATGAATATATAGATTAAAAAATTGATAGATGTTTGGCTTTGTTTTCAATTAATTTAAAAATAATATGCTTTATATGTCTTTTTTATCTTAATTTAATATTTTATTAAGATATAGTATATACATATATATATATATATATATATATATATATATATATATATATATATATATATATATGTATATACATTATTCCTTAATTGGAATTCATTTTTGAGATGAGCATTATATATTAATTTATTTTTATTTCGGACTATTATTCTCATCTTTATTAGTTGTTGTTTTTTTATCTTTTATTGTTTTTTTGTTTATTCACAACGTTTCGGCCAACTATTCCTCTGGCCTTCGTCAGGTGGAAGGCCAGAGGAATAGTTGGCCGAAACGTTGTGAATAAACAAAACCAATAAAAGATCAAAAACAACAACTAATAAAGATGAGAATAATAGTCGGAAATAAAAATAAATTAATATATTGTATTTATAGTCCTAATATTTTTATTAAAGGCTTTGTCTGTTGTTATCAATAACTACAGATAAAAACATTGTCAAGTATATGTCTTTATATAAATATTAATATAAATAGCTTTATTTGTTATTGGGCCCTATTATATAAACCCGGTGGATATTCTTCGGATTTTCTTCTACAAACACATTCTATATTTCATATCTGACAATTATTTTTACACTCAACACGAAAAGACAGATATAAAATGTGGAAGTCAAACACCGGCATAAGTAAACGGATTTGATATTCACCTGTGAGTTTTACTTACGGAGATAGAAAAGGGGGATGAAGGAGACGCCATTTTCTTAACTTTCATTTTCTTTGACGACGATAAGGTCATAGTACCAGTTTGTTTTTATTTTTGTTTTTGTTTTCTTTCTGGAACTTCTTTCCGTCGGCAATCTCTGATAGAGCTACCCGATCCATCTCTGATCTGGAAATGTCATCAGAGCATCCGCCAGTTATCGACACGTGGAAAACCGGAAGAATAGGCGTCTCCATGGAAACCGGAAAGCAGAACCAGAAGGAAAACAAAGCGGGAGAGAGAGAAATAAAAAAGAGAAAGGGGGAGAGAGAAAGAGAGAGAGAAAGAGAGAGAAAGAGAAAGAGAGAGAGGGAGAGGAAGAAAGAGAGAGGGAGAGAGAGAAAGAGAGAGAGAGAGAGAAAGAGAAAGAGAAAGAGAGAAAGAGAGATAGAAAGAGAGATAGAAAGAGAGAGAGAGAAATGAAAAAGAAAAAGAGAGAGTGAGAGAAAGAGAGAAAAAGAGAGAGAAAGAGAGAGAAAAATAAAAAGAGAGAGAGAGAGAGAGAGAGAGAGAGAGAGAGAGAGAGAGAGAGAGAGAGAGAGATTACATTGGGCTTCCACGCATAAATATATAGAATAACGTCAAGGATGAGATCATCAGTATATATATATATATATATATATATATATATATATATATATATATATATATATATATATATATATATATATATAAGTGTGTGTCAAGGATGAGAGTTCATATAGAAAGGCTGTTTTAATTTGAATAAAATAAAATACGCACCAAGTGCGCTTGAAAGCCAAATCACAATGTAATATTATTAATATATTACGTTGTGATTTGTTTTTCCAGCGCACTTGGTGCGTATTTTATTTTATTAATACAGAATGAACTATAATTATGACAAGTGAGGTACACAGAAGTATATTGAGGTACACAGACGTATATATTTCATTTTATAATCTCTGATGATTTACCTCAGAAAGAAAACACAGGCATGGTTGATGCTTGACGGGAAAATAGTAAAATTCGTCGACTCTCACCAATGCAGTTGAGTCGATCCAATCTGGAAGCGCTTGCTTGTCCAATTAAGCTGTCATACAGCAAATCAGTACGTCGTATATAACAACACACACACACACACACACACACACACACACACACACACACACACACACACATATACATATATAAAATCAACAACAAAGCTACATAAATAGATAAACGATAAAAGCTAAACAGTAAAATGTTTATGGCATCATAGCGCAATGGATTAAGATGCTGGACATACATAAGGTCCGGGGTTCGAATCCTAACAATAGTAAAGCTACGCTGAATAGGGGTAGGGCGCGGAAACACGCATGTACGTAGATTAGTGTTGTTAAAAAATAATATATATATATATATACATATATATATATATATATATATATATATATATATATATATATATAGCTTAATGTAAAAGGAAAAGGGAGTTATCAATTCCACAAAAGGAGATTTATCCAGATAATGCCAAGCTCAACAGGAATTATTGGAGCTTATACAATAGGACAACAAGAGTATGAAATGAAGACACAAAACTATATATTGGTAAATATAGAATGGATCATGGGATACAGGTAAAATTTGGGGGATAGAAGAGTCCCTTCTATCCCCCAAATTTTACCTGTATTCAATTATTCAATAAGTGATCCATTCTATATCTACCAATATATATACCGGCCATCCTCTCCCCTTATATAATTTTTTATTTTTTTTATTTTATATTATTTATTTATTTATTTGTTTATTTATTATCTACCAATATATATACCGGCCATCCTCTCCCCTTATATAATTTTTTATTTTTTTTATTTTATATTTTTTATTTATTTATTTATTGTTTATTTATTATTTATTATTTTATTGTTTATTTATAATTTATTATTTTATTTCTATTTATTTATTTTCCATTTAGTGTCTTCTAACAACTCTTGCTGGCCTTTTTTTAGTGATGACCTGTACATTTCAATTGACCTATATTATTTTGCCCTATATATTTTTTTCGCACCTTTAACATTTCCTGTCTGGGTCATTTTGACATTTGTTTCCCTATTTTATATTTAACTCTATCACCATTTTTTCTCCTCCTTTTTTTCTCTCCTCTTTTTCTTCCTTGATCTTTCTTATTAATATTTATCTCGGCAGTAGAGTGAAAAGCATATCTTATTTTTCTTTTATTAATTTTATTGGAATTGTTTCCTTTTTTTCCTTGTACACATTTTTGTGAATTTTTCCATGGATTTCTGCCTTTGGATTATTATGGACCATCTTCTTCCAATTACGGGATTTCCTTGGATTTTACTTGTGCAAATGGAAATTCAATTAACTTTCTTGAAGTTATATATTTGGATTTTACCGTCACTGGATTATTTATCTTCCACCATGTGTAATCACCTTTTTCTTCACCATATTCACTCTGCTTCACTTTTTTTGTTTTCAAGTAAGATCTTTGACTTACTTGTTGTTTCATCAAATACTTTTGCATGCAAAATCCGATCCCGCATTTTGCTAATTCCTACCCTCTGATGAGAAGGAAAGTATTTCTTCGAAACTCCGCGGATTAAGGACTATCCATTTATCTAGTGTTTCCTTTTCAGATTAAATATGTTTTTAACTCTTTTTCAAAGTGTTTTTAACATGTTTTATTAACTGCTTTCTCGTATATATATATATATATATATATATATATATATATATATATAAATGATCATTTAATTCATTTTTTCGCTTAACCATCCGGCATGCTTTGAATCGATCTGTCTCATCCACCATTTGAAAAGGGGAATTTTTTCCAGAAATGGATATCACAGACATAGCAAGTAAGACATTTGTATTTAATACAATTGAATAAATATATGTATATATATATAGACATACAAGTTATATACTTATTGATTTGTAAATCGCCACTTGTTTTAGTCTCCTCTCATCAACACCGACTATATCTCATTCCTCGAATTGTGATAGCCTTCTAAATCTCTCTCTCTCTCTCTCTCCATATAAATATATATATATATATATATATATATATATATATATATATATATATATATAAAGATATATACATATATAATATTTATTGAATATTGATTCCTAGAGACACAGTCAAGCTACGTTGAAGAGAAATAGGAACCTCGAAACAGGTTCTAATAATAAAAAATATATACAAAACAATTATTTGTCTACGTTCAAATAAAATATGTTTAAAAAATTCAACAAGAAATCTACAGAACTTTATAAACGATAAAAATAAGCAGTAAAATTATCTAGAACTTAAAACACGGAACTCTAATGTACACGGTCTGGGATTCGATTCCTAGAGACTCAGTAAAGCTGGGTTGAAGAGAGGTGGGGACCACGAAGCATCCATGTCCGTAGATTACTGTTTTAAAGGTAAATTTATATTTTGGCAGCAGGTCATTATTTAGATACGTTTGATTGAACACGACAGATTCATTCGTTTTTCCGATCTTGTTGGATATCTTTTCTATTTGCCGAGCGGTACTTTTAATTTCGGCAGGCATATTATATAGAATGGCGCCCAGAAGTTGTTGGTCGGCCATATTTTTCTCAAACGGTTTCTATCGGGCATCCGATTGTCGTCAGGAGCAATTGTTGTTGTTTTCTTTTCCTTTTCTTTTTCTTTGAGGCTTAGTGTATTTATAATTTTTTTTAATCGGCTATAAAGGTGGGTGCAGGAGGATTGGGTTCGAATTATTTTTTTATTTTATTTTATCTTAGTTTCGATTTTCCTATTTTATAGTTTATACATATATACCCCAACTAGGGAACGTTGCTAGTCTTGCCGCACTGATGAACTGTGATACAACGAAACAGTACTGGAGGATTATATTTTAAGTCGCTTTCTTTGTATAGCGCACTATCGCAAATGCACCTAACTATAATCGCTTGTGAAGCGAGGCTCGCTGTTTGTTTGTAAATAAACAAGCACTCGAGCACTGTAAAAGCGGTTGGTGAGTATTTATTTAATGAACATTCGTTGAGGTCATTTGCAAGCAATGATCCCATAGGCCGCTGGGTAAAAATGCCGACTATAAACGCGATGGTTGTAGGTTCAATTCCCGGCTAGGGGAAGGTGCTACTGTAGGCGCACTGATAAGTTGTGGTACTACGAAACACACACACACACACACACACACATATATATATATATATATATATATATATATATATATATATATATATATATATATATATATATATATATATATAATCTGAGGTTATTGTTTTCCAGAGATTAATTAACAAATTAAGTGTAATGAGGTTAATGCAAGAGAAATCAATATTGAAGTGGAGCAGGGTATACTCTTTATTTGTTTTGACATAAGCAGTAATATCTTGTTACACAGTCATGAACATGTTTCGGTCAGCTAGTTACCAGTAACTAGAGACCTCTTCAGCTCATACGAAAGCAAAGTTTGCAATATATATATATATATATATATATATATATATATATATATATATATATATATATGTGTGTGTGTGTGTGTGTGTGTGTGTGTGTGTGTATGTATCTGTGAAAATATGTTTTTGGTCCTCCGAAAAAAAGGAGGGTGGTCCTGTAAATTCACCCTTGTCTGTTCGTCCGTTCGTCTGTCTGCACTTTTCTCAATAACTACGCCTTGGAATTTTTTGAAATTTTGCACAAACATTAAACATGATATGAGTAAAACAGTAACAGAACGGATTTTCCGGGAAAACTCCGGTTACTTCCCTAAGCTTGCCTTTCGGGTTAAAATGGCTAAAATTGACACTTTTGTGCATATTAAAAAAAGTGATGCTTTGGATTTTTATAAAACTTTCTGAAAATTTGAAACTAACTGATTTCTATATAATTTTGTTTGTCTATACTTCGCGATAATTCTTGGGTGTAAGCTAGGGGCTCTTTTAGGGCTAATAAAAACGCTCCATTTTTAGGACTTTTTTTTACCATAATTGTCCCAAATTTCCTGTGTATGTTTATTTAGCAGTTTTGCATGGTGCTGAACTCAAATTTAAATGGGGACTTTTGAGGCAAAATGGGTGGAGACAAATGATGGACTTAGTGATTTCTCTTTTCGCATTGTGCAGGACTCAAATTTACATATGTTAAGGCCTAAGACTGCACTGTTGCTTCATTTTCACCAGGACTTGACGTCCCCTTGGGATTTTTGGGGCTCAATGTGGGGGTGGGAGCAAATCCTGAACTTAGTCATTTGTTTATGCCTCGTTCACTGTGAATGCTTCACTTGTTTTAATTATTTTTCTTTGTGATTGCTTATTTATTGTTGTACTCAGTTTTTTTTTATCTATTTATATCTATTTATTTATGATATCTATTTATTTTTTATTTTTTAAATTTATTGCTAGCAGCTCGGGCACTATGTACTGTTCATAACTTTATCTGAATAGTTCTTAGAGTACATCGTTTGAAAAGTTTCCTCACGTACAAACATTCTCACTTATACATACATATACTATATATAGATATATCTATAAAAGTGAAATTGTCTGTGTGTGTGTGTGTGTGTACATTTCCCTACCAAATTACTCTGTTAATTTTCTGTCTGCAGACTCTAGATTTGACATAAAGGATAGTGACATTTAGAAAAATATTTTTAATCGGTTTTCGGCCAGAAATTTTGCTGTCAAGGGGTCAAAGTGACTTTTGAAAACTCTACCGACCTCCTCCGCCAATTTTGGGTCTACACAATTGAAATTTTATATGTAGGTTACTATATGTATGCACATGCACATAAAGTTTTGAACAATACATATGGGCTGAACTGCTAGTAATTAAAAGAGTAAACTTAAATCGTATTATGCCCTAATGTGTATATGTATATAATATATATATATATATACATATATATGTACACATATATGCATATATGATCGTGAGTTCGATCCCTTGTAAAGAAGTATAGCCATTCCCAGAAACACGTGTCCATGGATGAACCTTTGGGCATGGGAACATATTTAAATAATATCAAAATATAATAAATATTTGAACGTTTAATAAATGAAATACGATAGCGATTTATATATATATATATATATATATATATATATATATATATATATATATGAAATAAAATGGAGGTGAAAGGACCTGAATACTCAACGTTTCTCCCGATTTATGCGGGCTTTTTCAAGAGAGAAGATCATTGATTTTTACTGCACTATAGATTCATTAATCACTTATCCTTACAGGGAATATCCATTGTTTCTTAAGACTGAAACGGCGTCTTTATTAAATACGGTCTAGTAGGCAAACACATTTTATTATTTTTTTTTCAGTTAGATAAGCTTACACAATGACATAAATATCATTCGAAGTTAAAATAAAAAATAAAATGAAAACGAAAGTGAAAGTGAAAGTTAAACCGATTGCGAAACTGAAAGTAGAAGTCCATTGTAATCAATCAATTTCGTGCCTTTTAGCGGATTCATTAGTCCTTCCTTATCGTTACTGTCATCTTATTTATACCAATTTTCATTGGTTTTTTACTTTTTTCTTTTCTTTCTTCCTTTCATCCATTATTCCTAAACGAACCATTTTTTTTGGGTGAAGCTTTACACCTTTTATTTTATTCCAGCTGCCACGGAACATTCATCTTGTTCTTGACTGGTGAGTTAACCTCTTCAAAGTGAACAAACACCTTTTCTCTTCTGGAAACTTCCGATGATCTTTAGAACGATCGCTCTTTTACTAAGTCATTGTCTCCCCTCTTCCACCCCCGGGGAAAGGAAACATTACTTATTGTGAATAGATTTTCTTTGTTTTCAGGGTGTCTGCAAGATGTGTCCGAAACTCAAGAGAGAATAAGAAAGGCGTGGAGGGAGGGAATAAGACCTTTTAAAGAGATATAATTAGTTTTAAAAAACGTTCTAACGCTTATAAAGGCTTAAACACTACTCGAGATAAAACGGTTGTATAGTTCGTCAGATGGTGAGACAGCACATGCTTGGCTCCTCACACCCGCGCATGTATGCGAATTCATAGACACACGCCAGCGTTCATGTCCATATACGCATACTAGCCTTTACACACGTGTACTTATATGTGTGCCAGTGTACGCTTGCATGTACCCAAACATATACAATGAGCAATTAGCGTACACATGAACAGGATTCACGAACACACATACATGTAAAAGTGCGTGGACGTGCGTATGGTAGTTGTACGCAAATGACCGAGCCGTGTTAGAAGTGACGCTACGGCAAGGATAAAGAAAAATGTTGTAACGCTTATTAAGGCTTAAATGTCACGCAAATACTCTTGTCTACATACCCATATTCCACCCATATTCCACCCCTCTCCATGCGTCAACCTAATGTACACCTGCACGTGCCAACACACATATACAGCACAATCACGTTGACACACCGGTTCTCGCCAGAGTACCTAAGTTAAGCGACGTGAAGCCTGGCCAGTACCAGATGGGTGACCATTTGGGAAGGCAAGGCGCTGTATGTACCGCGAGGTAAAATACCAGGTTGGAAAACTGGTACAATCTGTCCTTCTCTCGAGGGTAGATGAGTCTCTCTTAAGCCGTGGCAGGAATCCCATCTAGGGACGGCGTCACGATAAAATATACTCTTGATAGCCCTGGGGAAGCACCAAGTATTCAGCAATGCATAAGATTTGAATTACACTAAAGACTCGTGTAGTAGTTCAATCTCGGCTGCGGGCGCATGTTACGGTTACGTTACGTTTACCTAGACAAACACAATGAACATTTAGCATATGCATTCACATACATTTCTACGCATTTGTATATATATATATATATATATATATATATATATATATATATATATATATATATATATATATATATTTCATATGTATGCACACACATATACGCATGGGCGTGTCTGTACACACACACACACACACACACACACACACACACACACATATATATATATATATATGATTAGTAGTAGACAACGAATCTCGCTAAATTCAGCAACTCTGATGAAGCGTAGACGACGAAACATGTGTCAGTGGATAATTATATTTTAAAAACAGTATTTATGTCCTCCCTATATGGGGGTACCAAACTATCCCCAACTCGCATTTAGGTAAAAATGCACTTTTGTAAATAATTGAATTCATTCAAAACGTATCACAAAAACAAATAACATCTATCTATCTATCTATCTATCTATCTATCTATCTATCTATCTATCTATCTATCTATCTATCTGTGTGTCTATCTATCTATCTATCTATCTATCTGCCTGTCTTTATTTATTTCTATTTATCTGTCTGTCTGTCTACCTATCTATCTATCTATCTATCTATCTATCTTTTTATATATCTATCTATCTGCCTATCTTTATTTCTTTCTTTCTACCTATCTGTCTGTCTGTCTACCTATCTATATATCTATCTATCTTTCGTTCATTTTTTCTATCTATCTATCTATCTATCTATCTATCTATCTGTCTGTTTGTCTATCTATCTATCTATCTATCTATCTATCTATCTATCTATCTATCAATCTATCTATCTATCTATCTATCTATCTATCTATCTATCTATCTATCTGTCTGTTTGTCTATCTATCTATCTATCTATCTTCCTATCTATCTACAAATCTATCTATCTGTCTGTCTTTATTTCTTTCTTTCTATCTATCTATCTATCTATCTATCTATCTATCTATCTTGAACGGCCCGGTTATTTTCCTTTTCCTGCCCAAGCGTCGCGGGTCTGGTTTGGGGGGGGCACAATATCAAATGTGTTGTAGACGGTTTCCTTTACTTCTTGGGAGATTCATTGTTCAGGGCGAAATTTTTTCTTTTTTTATTTCAATTTTTTCATGTATTAATCACAAGAATATAATAAAACAATTGATTACACTGCCACAAGTAATTAACGGTCAATACGCATCACTCAAACCAAAGGAACTTCTGTATGGAAATAAAACTACAGGGATATCATAGTTAGGTTCAATATTAATTATCTGTTTACAGTAATTTAAATATTTAATCATACTAATATTTAAAGATAAAACATTCAACACAATGATAAGTTGCAAACCTGTCATTAAAAATATTTCGACGTTCATATCAATTAGGGATGAACAGATATCTATAAATATAAAAGCGAAAATGTATGTTTGTATGTGTGTTCGCTTTTTCTGTATGTCTACAAAAGGCTTTTTTCAGAGAAGCCGTCGGTCGCTTCACAACTTTTTAAAACTTTTTATATCACATATAAATCGTAATATCTCACAGTTAACAACGAAGCTCGCCTGTCTATTTAATTTGCTCGATTTCGGGAAGATAAATATTCAACATTTGTCGCTCGCCGCATGTGGGTTAGTCTTTTTCCTATAACATCTTGGGAAAAATAAAAATCCCGCAGTCAAACTTGACCTCATTAACTCATTAAAACGGGCACTTGCAAAATCCAAGTAATTAAATAAATTCAAACGTGTTTCTGTTAGCATCTCGCGGTGGGGCAATCGTTAACGTCGCACGTTCTTTTTACACTTTAATTTACAACTTTGCCTGAAGGGTTCAGGTTTGATCCTTATACTGACTTTTTTCAGTCTATATTATCCCAGGGGTTCCATTAATATTGTAAACCTTATGAACTGTCGAGCACGAAACCTTGCTGTCATACTCGGGACTCTGCAGAAAATTCCAATGAGAAGAATACACGTGGGTAGCAGGTTCTAGTTCTATCAGCCATGACCCGTTACAAGACTTAGCAATTAGCAATCGCATTTTTAGTATAACATACGCTGAGGATTTAAACTAATTTGTTACGCCACGAGTTTGTAAGACGCCGGATAAAACGGTCGGGCAGTTCTTCCATATTGTGGAAAAACAGTTTGAGTGCTATCATTTTGCTGCGTGTAATATCTTTGAGTTACGTTGGCTCTAGATAAATAATGTTCCCATACTGGGGAAAATAGAATTGTGACTGGTATCTGTTGTGGTGTAGCTGAAGTTTTCCGTATCCGGCGAAAAATCAATAATAATAATAAAAACACCAACAACAACAATAATAATAATAATAATAATAATAATAATAATAATAATAACAATAATAATAATAACAACAATAACAATAATAATAACAACAACAATAACAATAATAACAACAAAAATAACAATAATAATAATAACAACAGCAATAACAATAATAATGACAACAACAATAACAATAATAATAACCACAAAAATAACAATAAAATAACAACAAGAATAACAATAATAATAATAACAATAACAACAACAATAACAACAACAACAAGAATAACAATAATAACAATAACAACAATAATGATAATAATAATAATAATAATAATAACAACAACAACAACAATAACAAAAATCGGCTGCAGTTTACATTTACGACTGGATCGGTTGGCGATGGTATCATCACTTTGGGATTAGCGGTAGCGTACCTTGCCTGATTTAATTTGTTTTTAAAGATATGGGCGGCTGTTGTACGTTTTATTTTTGTTTTGCAAAGATTATTGATTGACTGGTTCCATAATTTGAAATTCATGAATCCAGTCCAACCCGATTAGGTTAGTAATATTCCTTAAGGTATAAGTTTTTAATTTTTTCGTCTTTTCCAATAATATAATGTTCGCTAAAAATTCACCTTTGAAGTTAATTTGCGTACCATCAACGGCCTTTGCGGTTTTGCGTGTTCTCAGCATTATGGATTTATTCAATTTTTTGCAAGTATTTATATTTACTATCTGAAACCGAACCGAGTTGTATTTTGATTTCTTTATCATGAATTTTCCTATTCACATATTTAGATATAGGTTCCTTGGACATAGATCTAATTTAATAACTTGATTTGAGCCCAAAAGAATAAATGTTAAGGGGTCATAATAGGGGTCAAAGTTTAAAAAAATTAACCGCTTTTTTTTTTTTTTTGCTCAACATACACCTCCAAACACCCGGGCAACGCCGGGCACCCATGCTAGTAGTAAACTAAAGATGATCATCACATAAGAAAACCGAAAAAAACTAACAGGGAATTAATTAAAATGAATGTTTAAAAGAATATGCAAATTAACTAGATATTTTGCAGATGGACGCAATTCCGCGGCTCATATATAACAAAGTTGTATTTTCTTTTTAAATAAATAGAAAACAAATTTTTAATAGGAATATCAATACGTAAAACAAAAAATTATAGAAGTAGGGATAAGAAGATATGCGAATTCATTCACTGGATAGATAACAGAATGCTGTGGTAGTGAAACCCAAACATGCTCACACAAGCCAGGGTAGGATTCAAAGTTAAACCTGAAGAAAAACATTATCAAGTTGAAAAGATATGTTCGGAATTCATAAGCCGTCGTATCGGTGGCTAGTGCTATGGTCGCAGTAAACGATTCACAGAGGTCCTGGATATGACCTAAAACTAAATTCGATGCTGAGGCCCCACCTTGCGGGCCTTGGGGAGTGTGGAGCCACCTTTTAATTGCCATTGCTCCCAGGTACACTCTGACCCGGAGTGGTAGTACCTGTTAGGGTCCCAACTATGGGTTAAATAGAATCTGACTTAAAAAAAAATATATAAACTCCATTAAAAATCGTTCCTCAAAATAACTAGATTCGGCATTAAATAACCTGAAAAAGGTTGATATGCCGTAAAACAAAAACAACCAACCAACCAACATATTTTCGTAACCTTTCTTCGTTATTTTCAGTGTCAAACGGGTTTTGTATTTAATTTTATTTCTGCAATGAGTACTTTTCTGTCCTATTTTTACATATTGAACATTTTCTTTAAAAATATGGACAGTCCTTAACCCAATACAAATTGTCACATCGATTACACGATTCTTTTTGTGCCGATATGTGTGTCCTTTTTTCCCTGATTTTTATTTTTACGTGTTTTTTTTTAAAATGTCTGTCTGATTTTCTTTTATCTACGCGATCCCAGCTTCGATATCTATCGAAACTTTTTTTAATAATCTGTATTTTCCGTAAACTTATATAGGATTAAGTTTGGTTCATTTTCTAATTTTGTTAGGACACGTCTCCTAATTTCCGCATCTCGACCAAAAGTCAGTCCTTACGCGCAACTACTAAATATTCAAAATTATCTGCGCTGAGGTTTGAAAATTAGAATTGGTCGCAATGTTTATTTATTTTGGCTGCGTACGTTGCGAAATCATCTCCGTCATCCTTCTGCAAATTCAGATATGATCAAGAATTATGGAATAAAGAGACTTTCGGGCTGAATAGTTCTGTCGGTGAAAAATAATTCCGACATTTTACGTGGTAAAATAAAATCCACAAACTTGTTATGCTCGACCGTCTAGTTTCCATAATAGAAAACGGACCCCTTTCTGGCCCAACTACTGTTTGCAGCAAGTACTAAACAATCATACTGATGAAAATAAGCTGCAAATGATCTACCTTTTTCAGATCCGTAGTAGAAATTGACAATGGTCTTTCATAATGAGTTTTGTGAAAATGCGGTAGTATTATCGGTAGACGTATTATTTTTATGACTTGAGTAAACAGGTCTTTCATGAGAGGTAAAATACCGAATTTACAGAAATTAGCAAAACAGTGTTCAGATTAACCAGGTTTTAGTAGAACAACTGGGCGGGGGCAGTAATTTGTTTCCTTTTATAACTTTCCGTGTAAAAATAAACCGAGTTAAGATAAGTTACATATGTATCAGGAACATTTTCGATTCTTCGTCGAATTATCATCATGTGAAAAAGCAAATGAATAAGAAAAGCTGAAAAAAAAGAAGAGAATTTCAGAAAATAGCCGTGAAATGGCGTTTGAAGTAAGTTAGACGCAGCGGTAACATTTTAAGACTGTTCAGGAGAGATGTTAATAATTCAAATTCTGTTATGCTAGAATTAGCATTAAATAAGACTGCATTACGTCACGATTTTAGAAATATTATTGATTTCAAGTCCAATATTATTAATTGTTTCAAACTCAACAAATCAAAAACGTATAATTAAGCTGAAGCTTTCTGTTATTTATGACAATGGTTGCTTAAATGCAATAATGCTGCGTAAATACAGACAATTCATATATATATACATATGTGTGTTTGTGTGCGTGTATGTGTGTGTGTGTGGGTGTTCATATATGTTCATCTCTATATATGGCGCATGTGCATCTATTGTACAACGCCATATTTAAAATAATATTTTCAAGTTAAATTCAATTTGACCATAGTTTTTAATTCCAAGCGAACGCCTTTTCAAATACATGTCGCAAGAAATATTCAATATTCCTTCAAAGCAAATGTCTTTTCATAGCACAAAAAATATTAACCGAAACAAAAAAAAAAAAAAAAAACAGAAAACCGCAAGTACTTTTTTAAATAACTCCCCTCCAAGTTAACGGACACACTTATTTAATGACGCGAGTAAAAAAAACAAAACAAAAAACAAAACAAAAAACACGAATAATTCGTATTTCTATTTCTTTTGGATTTACGGATATGCCAAGATGTGACAAAGGCAAACAAAAAGAAGAAAAAAATGAAAATATTCTTACTTTCCACAAACTTGGCAATTCAAACTTTTATGTCCACACACTTATTTGGGTTTCGGTGAGTTCTCATTTTTTTTATTCATCAGTTTTTTCTGAGCACTTGCCTGGTATAATTTAGCTTTTCCTCATGAGTTTTTTGAATGCTCGAGGTATTTTAAATTCAAGTGATCTTTGTGAGTTCGAAATCCGACGTCGCCACTGTTATAGCCATGTTAAAGTTTCACAAACAAAAACAGAACGCCAAAATAAGGTAACAACATGTATTGCAAAGCATAAAATAGGTGAGGTTTTCGTCGTAGCCCACCGGATATCCACTAATATCTTACGGCTTAGTCTTTCGGTATTTATTGAGATTAGAATAGTCTATTAGAAAGTAACATTGGTTAGTTCCGCAACACTACTGTTGATTTTATAAAATTATTTATATATATAATGGCTTGAATTAAAGGCAAGTATTATGCCTCAAATGTCCTCTAAACACAACCAATCATTTCGAACGTGCACCTGTCATATTAAAGAACCATTTGTTCATTTTATATGTCGGGTCTTTGTACTTGTGCGGTGACAATGGTTTGAATTAAAGTTTAAAATGCAAAAAAACAAATATCGTGATTTAATGGTGCTCTAGAAAAAGAAGGCGGGTGGGAGTGGGGGTATCAGTTGCCCGGCTTTGGCCTTTTTGGAAAAGCTGGGACGAAACCGGTCAGCTGACTTTCCCCGTTGTTTTCTTTTCTTCTCCTTTCCCTCTTTTTGATTTTTTAAACGTGTTTTACGTGTCTTACTTATGAACAATAATCTTCCCTTCATGATCGCTATATATATATATATATATATATATATATATATATATATATATATATATATATATATATGTGAGCAAACAGTTAATAAAATATAAAATATGTTAAAAAACACTTTGAAATGAGTTAAAAACATATTTAAATTGAAAAGGAAACACTAGATAAATGGATAGTCCTTAATCCGCGGAGTCTCGAAGAAATACTTTCATTCTCATCAGAGGGTAGGAATTAGCAAAATACGGGATCGGATTTTGCATGCAGAAGTATTTGATGAAATAACAAGTAAGTCAAAGATCTTACTTGAAAACAAAAAAGTCAAGCAGAGGGAATATGGCGAAGAAAAAGGTGATTACACATGAATGGATAGTCATATATATAATATATATATATATATATATATATATATAAAATATATATATATATATATATATATATATATATATGGAAAAATGCAAACGTTCTTTTATACTTACCACACCTATATCAAACCTGTTTACTGTTATTTAATTAAATAAAGGTCGATTTTTAATGTGAGGAGAATCTAGATCCACTAGAAGGAGCAATCTGTATTAAAATAAGAATTCAGAAAAAAATTTTCGCCCACCGACCGAGGGTATAAAAATACTTCAAAGACCGAGGTAAAATATGCGTCATGAATTCTGCTCATCAGGTATATTCTACTTTTCCTATGTAAGTACGAAATAGGCGTGGTACCTGGACTTCGTGTCCCGAAGCCAATCATAATCGCAATAGACGCAGTATTAGCGCCCAAGATAGATTCCCCGGGACCGCTAGCCGTGAAAGCAAACATTTTGAAAACGGTCGAAACCGTTCGGATTCTTTAGATTGAATCATGGAAGAAATTTCGTTATTGTGTGATGAGTTCATTAGCGGCGCGCTTTTGTTGACGTCGGCGCAGCGCCTAATTTGGTCCCAAATTTTCTTTATGAGCCAAACGGCTGACAACGGAAAAACTAATCATTATTTTTCATTCGGAGGCGCGTTCCCTTTGCACCGTCGACATCGTCGCTAACTTCGGTCACCTTCAAAACGCCGTCTTTGTTTCCCTTCTTTTTCACTTTCCCGCCATTTTGTTCTGAATACATAAATCGAACGCATTTTCTGCCTTTGTCTGTATCATCGACTGTTTTGCTAGTCGTGTTATTGCCTCATCGTATTATACCGACTTCCGTTTTCAATTACCTGGCTTAGTTTTTAGTTTCTTTGCTCCTTTTATTGCTAGTTCAGTTTTCGCTTTTAAGTCTACTTTCATTTTCGATATTTTTTCATATTTACTTTTAAATGTACTTTCACTTTCACTTTCGACTCTGTTTCTAGTTTCACTTTCATAGCTGTGATCTCTTCCGCACTTGCTATGCATTCTCTACTTTAATTTTGTCTTTTCACTTTGTTTATGTTAAGGTTGACGAGAAAGTACTTGCTATGTTTTTTGTTGATTTCTAATGATGTATTGTTAAATAAGTTTTCATTATAATACCTTTACTTTATATATACTTTTAAAGAGCGCTTTTCACTCTGTCTAATCGTTTAAATTACAATCATTTTAAAACAATTATGTCTTCTTTTCAGAACGTTTAATACATGATGGACAAAAGCAAACTCGCACAATTTTCTTTTTTCAATTCAAGCTAGGCCGAAAAGTTGACGAAACAGCTTGTGATATCAACGAATTGTCCGGCCCAGTAACCACTTCTGAACACACAGCACAATGGTAGCTTAAGAAATTTGTGGTGACGACAAGAGTCTTGAAGATGATCTTAAATTGTCAGTCATCATATGTGGACAACGATAAATTAAGAACTTTAGTCGAAGCCAATCCACGAACAACTGTTCGAGAAATGCTTCTAAATTAGATGCAACGTATACGATCATTTCCAGAAAGAAACAACAGCAGCAGCAGCAACAACAACAACAACGCCGTTATGAAGTGTAATCTTCCCTTCTTTTACGCAACAAGAACGACCCGTTCCTCAACCAGTTTGTGACTTGCGATGAACAGTGTGTTCTTTACGACAACCGGCAACACTCAACCGAGTTAGACGCCAACGAAGCTCCATGACCCTTCCTGATGCCAGTTGCACCAAAAAGAAGGTTATGCCGACTAATTGCTGATCTGCGACCGGTCTCATCCATTACAGTTCTTTTAATGCAAGCGAAACCATTAAGGCGGAGACGTACTGTCAACAAATGGATGAAATGAATAAGAAACTTCGACAAACAATACGCAGCATTAGTCGACAGAAAAAAATCCCAATTCTCCTTCACGACAATGCCCGACCGCACGTTGCTATACTGACCCTGCAGAAGTTTAACGAATTGGGCCACAAAACTCTGCCTCATCCGACATACTCTCTAGACCTATCACCTACTGACTACCACATTTTTTTTTACTTATCTCGATAACTAAGCGACATTCAGAACGCTAGATTTTTATGTTACTGGCATAAAGACACTTGTTTGGCGCAGAGAAAAAAAGTGTTGATGCTGACGGTGCTTCTTTCAATCCACAAAGTTAGGTTTGAGCCGAGATATGTTCATCTGAATTAAAAATTTAAAAACCGCAATAACTTTCTTGTAAACCTGATCTTATCACAACGTTTCTGTCGATGTTGTAACGTTGGGGAATATGAGTGCGTTGGGTTAGAGTTAGGGTAAGGGTTAGGGTGAGCGCGTTGGAAAATATCAACAGCAGAGAAGTATGGCTGGCTTGCAAAAAGATTAGCAGCAGCCTAAGCCGAAAAAGCGCATATGCAAATTATGAAGTGTGCGCGAAAAGAAACAGGAAAAAAGGGGGGAAAATGCACCACGTGGTCGGGAGAAATAAAGTTGAATAGGTACTCCACTTTGATCTTGACCTAGAGGCCAAGTTTTTCATCTTGCTTGTCCCTATTTACAATGCCTCCCCACGGGACAAAGTTAGACGCCAAGGTCGATTTTTAACGTCAAGAAAAGGAACAAAAATAAAAACTGTCTCCATCGTGAAGGATTTCCCTGACAAACAACAAGTAATTGAAGTGTAGTAGCAGAAGTGGGTGTAACTTTGCACAGTGACTGACGTCACTGAAGAAGGAAGTTATCATTATACTTACTAAAGAGACAGAGGAAGAGAGAGAAAGGAAGGACGGGAAACAGACAGAAGGTTGGAAGAAATGTTTTTGCAGCGTTTTATTAAAATGCGTCTGTTCTAAGAATCGCATATATATATATATATATATATATATATATATATATATATATATATATATATATATATATATAGCCTGTAGGTTGTTGCCTTTCTAGCGGTACTGATTAGCTCTGATACAGTGAAACAATACTCTATGTGGATGACTATATATTAATTTACGAAGATATAATTTTATGCGTAAATTTATCAGTATTTACTTAAACAGTGATCAATAGAAAGGTAGAGCTAGGTAGTAAGTTATGAAAATATATGGCAGTTAAGCTACACAGAATATTCCGCGTTTCATTCTCATTTTCATAAGCCTGTCGAATTCTCACGGGAATGAAAAGCGGAATATTCGGTGTAGCTTAATTGCCATATATATTTGCATAACATACTATATATATATATATATATAATTATTTTTTACTATAATAATTAAATACCTACAGACACTAGTGTTTCATCCTTTCGGGAATCTTTAGTGTAGGGTGTCACGATTAATACCAGTCGAACGATTCGAACCCCGTATCACGAGACATCTCTTGCTCGGTTATATATATATATATATATATATATATATATATATATATATATATATATATATATATATATATATATATATATATATAACTACTTCATTTACTCACATAAATTTAATATACGAAAGTATAGATTTATGCGTAAACTTTAAGTATTTACTTCAAAAGTGCTCAATACGTAGGTAGAGCTAGTTAGTAATTTATAAAATATATATGGCGATTAAGCTACACTGAATATTCTGCGTTTCATCCACTATAGGATTCGTCAGGCTTATGCGCGAATTCTGTGGTTGCTTCTTGTTTTTATATATGTTGAGGATTTTTAGTTAGCCAATCAGCTTTCTAGTATCCACCGCGCCCCTTCCTATCAGCTAATGGGCATGCATTTTATCGAACAAAGCAACCACAAAATGTACACACACATACACACGTATATATATATATATATATATATATATATATATATATATATATATATATATATATATGTGTGTGTGTGTGTGTGTGTGTGTGTGTGTACAGGGTGTCCCAAAAAGAAGCTGATGGTTAAAAAAAATCATAACTTTCTTTATTTTTTTATATTTTACATTTTTATATATATCATCTAGAGTAACTCTTCCAAGGTCAGCAGGACCACCACCCAGTCGTATTTTCGGTCGAATGAGTCAATATCAGAAACTCAAAGAGAATTTCGACGAAACTTCAACACAAGAAATTCCCCTAATCCCAATGCAATAAAAGCTACGGTGGTTCGATTTCATGGACAAAGGTCTGTATGTGACCTTCCTAAATCTGGTAGACTTCGTGCGGCAAGAAGTGACGAGAATCGTCAGAGATTAGCAGAAAGTGTGACCGAAGATCCATCCACATCAGTAAGAAGGAGATCAATTCAAATTGGGGTCTCTCGATCAATGTGGTTCTAGCAGGACGGTGCAACGGCGCATACGGCACGCGAAACATTAAATCTGCTCCAGGACATATTCGGCAACCGACTAATTTCTCTTGGCTGTGAGATAAATTGGCCACCCCGTTCGCCAGATCTCATATGTGCAGATTTATTCTTTTGGGGTTACCTCAAAGAGCAGGTATACGCTAACAAACCAGCCACAATAAATGCCCTTAAAAACAATATAGAGGAGGAAATTAGGGTCATACGCCCTGAAACATTAAGTGATGTGTTGGATAATGCCCTGCAAGAGCACAAGAGTGTGAAAATGAAAATGGTGGACATTTGAGTAACATCATTTTTCATAACTAAAATTAGACCTTGTGAAAAACATATCCTAGATTAAGTTGTGTAAATAAAATTAGAATAAGTAGACTATGATACCTTACTATATCGCAAAAAATTGCGGAGAGGTTCATCTACCTAAGTATGAAAATTAAATATTAAGGAAGTTAATCAAATTTTAAATACGTCAGCTTCTTGTGGGACACTCTGTATATATAATGAATATATTCGAACTTTTATGATGTTGACCATCTTACAATTCATTCCTTTAATTAAGTTGACATTTACAATTCTTGACAGTATCTGTTTCGCAGCACAAAGCAATCACTTAATTATCATATCAACCAGCGAATCTATTTTGCCCTTAACTTATCTGAAGAAATAGCAACAATCAATCCACCAAAACGAAATACAATGCATTTGGAATAGAAGCTGGAAATGTATTATAATTTGCTTACATTACGCCATTTTGAACTATATATATATATATATATGTGTGTGTGTGTGTGTGTGTGTGTGTGTGTGTGTGTGTGTGTGCGTGCGTGTGTGCGTGTGCGCGTGCGCATGCGCGCGAGCGTGTGTGCATGTGTGTGTGTGTACAGTCAGATTGTTTCTATGTACCTCCAAAAAACTACTGGATTGCTAAAACGAAAGATGAAATACATTCAGAAAATAGATCATTAAAAATCAAATAGATAAATATATTGATACAATACTTTACATCGATTTATATTGAATATTGATTTTTTTTTCTTTTAGACTTTCACGAAATCGTTTTGAGCTTATCAATGATTTTTTTAAATTAATTTTATCGATTTCTTTATGTATTTTCCCAAAAAAATTCTCATATTGCCAGATAAATGTTTTTTTTGTCGAAAAATTGTATATTTAGGTAATTACCTATTCACATAAGTTGCTGTGTTTTATTCGAAATAAGAAAAAACAACAACCCCTTACACGCAATCTCTATTCTCTCTCTCTCTCTCTCTCTTTCTCTCTCTCTCTCTCACTAATATATATATATATATATATATATATATATATATATATATATATATATATATATATATATATATATATATATATATATATATATATATATATATATATACTAATATGGATACCCAGCGTTGCCAGGGTCGACATGAAGAATATTGAACAGTTTTTCATTACCATATGTCAACTGTAACCATCCCAACAAAAATTTCCAAAATAAAAGAACGAATGAAAGCACGAAAATGTAACCCTAACCCCCCCCCCGAAAAAAGCAGAAGTAAGTGACAAAATCTTCACCAGATATTTCGGCAGAAGGGATACGAAGAGAAGCTATTCTCCGGATATTGAGCACCTTTTATGACTATATTCAAGTATAAGTGATTTTTTAAGCTCCCTCAGTCTAGAAAGATTTCTTGCAACGAAAACAAACCGTAAATAATTCAGTTTCAAAAATACCAAAGTAGAATTTGTGTTAGCCGAAATACACGTTTTTATATTATAAAAATGATGAGTTTTGACTTTTTGCGTTATTAAAAGAAAAAAATTTGCAGTTACGATGCAAAAAAAAAAATGTGAAGAAAAAACTGGTAAAAAAACGTAAATGAAAGTTTTTTTGTTTTTGTTTTAAATAAAGCATCGTAGTTGAATTGAATTGTTTGTTTATTTTAAAATAAAAATCCACTGAACCAAAACGTTAATTGCGAAATCACGTAAATTATTTTATTTAAACTAATTTCCAAAATAATGCTCGAAAGTTTGTGTGAATTATTTTTAGTTTGATTATCCGCCGAAAAAGAAAACAAAAACAAAAAGAAGAAAGTTAGCGTCCAAGGAAAATAACTCCAAGCTCAAATAACTCAAGCCGGTTTATAAAAAAATCGATGTTGGTAAAAATAAATTAAATTGAATATGTTATATAAATCAAATTTAAACAATAAACTTAAATAGAACACTTAAAACAATTCTCTCACTATAAACAATAACTAACACACCGCTATTTAATAAATCGATTTCCCTTAATGTAATATGCAAATGACGTCACCTGTTAATCGCCTATTTTACAAGAATCATACTATATATAGGAATGAATGAATGATTAGTAATTGAACTTTTGTATATATTAATCAAATTATGAACAAAGAAACAAGCAGGAATGCGAATTTATATATATACCAGCATGGGTGCCCGGCGTTGCCCGGGTATTTGGAGGTGCATGTTGAGCAAAAAAAAGCGGTCAATTTATTTTTAAATTTGACCCCTTAACATTTATTATTTTGGGCTAAAATCAAGTTAAAAAGTTAGATCCATGTGCGAGGAACCTATATCTAAAATTTCAAGTGTTTAGACCCAAAATTGCTGGAGGAGTTTGGTAGAGTTTTCAAAGGTCAAATCTTCGAACTTTGACCACTTAGCAGCCAAATTTCTGGCCGAATACCGATCACATAGATTTTCCCAAATCTCAGTACCCTGTATATAAAATTTCGAGTCTGTAGACTTAAAATTGACAGAATTATTGAGTAGGGAAATGTACACACACAGACACACAGACAGACAGATAGACAGATAGATAGATAGATAGATTAAACAAAAATATATACGTACAAGCATGGATGCCCGACGTTGCCCGGGTATTTGGAGACGTATGTTGAGCAAAAAGAAAAAAATAAATAAAAGTTGTCAACTTTTTTAACTTTGACCCCTATTGTGACCCCTTAACATTTATTGTTTTGGGCTCAAATAATTTTATTAAGTTAGATCCATGTCCAAGGAACCTATATCTTAAATTTCAAGGGTTTTGACCGAAAATTATCGGAGGAGTTTGGTAGAGTTCTCAAAGGTCAAATCGTTGAACTTTGCCCTCTTAGTCGCAAAATCTCTGGCCGAACACCGATCACATAGATTTTCCCAAATCTCAGTATCCTGTATATCAAATTTCGAGTCTGTAGACTTAAAATTGACAGTTATTGCGTAGGGAAATGTACACACACAGACACACAGACAGACACTTTCACTTAAGGATTAAGCTACAAAATTATCACATTTCATAATTGAGCATTAATATACTTGTGTGCAAAATCAAAACTTCAAGACAAGGTGTTGATGGCAACAAAAAGTGTATTTCATTTTATGTTGAAACATAAAACGTAAAATGAAATACACTTTTTGTTGCCACCAACACATTGTCCTGAAGTCTTGATTTTGCACACACAGTATATATATATATATATATATATATATACACTAGCATTTCAGCCAGGCGTTGCCCGGATGTTTGGATGTGTATGTTGAGCAAAAAAAAAAAAAGTGGTAGTAGGAAGGCCGGCTCGAACCCGTACCGTAAAGGAGGAAAAGAACAGGGTGAAACATAACGTTTATGCTGTTACGACTACCGATAAACCGGAATCGACAGTTTTTAAAATTAAGGCTAGACAATCTAAAGGAGAGGATAACTTAAAAAAATATCGGCGAAAAAGGTGTCCCCCCCTGTAGAAAAGTGCCTAGTTGAAGGGGAATATATTAATGTTTTTAGCCAATTTTTCGATATTTGTAGTATGAAAGGTCGAACTTTAAAACGATATTGATCTTGGTAAAGTCCGTTGCCTCTATTGAAAGTTTAAGGCATACATACAAACATACATACATACATAATTTATATATTGGTAACGAAAAATTTTCGACACAAACAAATGAAAAAGCTTGCCCTATGTCTGAATACCTTTTATGTAAAATTTCAAATATTTAGACCAGAAATTGTCTGAGTAATTTAGAAGAGACCGCAGAGATCAATTTTTAATTTTTTTACCCCTATTATGACCCCTTAATATTTATTGTTTTGGGTTCAAATAAAGTTATTAAGTTAGATCCATGTCCAAGGAACCTATATCTAAAATTTCAAGTGCGTAGACCTAAAATTGTCGGAGTTTGAGTTTGGTAGAGTTCTCAAAGGTCACATTGTTGAAGTTTGACCCCTTAATCGCCAAATTTCTGGCCAAAAACCGATTACATTGATTTTCCCAAATCTCAGTATCCTGTATATCAAATTTCGAGTCTGTAGACTAAAAAATTGACCGAGTTATTGCGTAGGGAAATGTACACAGACACACACACACAGACACGTTCACTTATATATATATATATATATATATATATATATATATATATATATATATATATATATATATATATATATAGCTTAATGTAAAAGGAAAAGAGAAAGATCAATTTCAAAAAAGGAAACTTATCCGGATAATGCCAAGCTCAACAATAATTATTGGAGCTTATACAATAGGACAACAAGAGTATGAAATGAAGACACCAAACTCTATATTGGTAGATATAGAATGGATCATTTATTGAATAATGGAATACAGGCGAAATGTGGGGGATAGAAGGAACTCTTTATGTCAGGGCATTTCAAAGCCTAATGCTTCTCATCAGAAGAGTAGAGAAGATGCTAGGTAGCACGGGGAAGATGCGGCGTCTAGCGTAAGGTTCATTAGGGATGAAAAAGATTAAGAGGAATTATAGAATGTTGGGGGAAGCTTTATGGAATTCTAAATAAATAAGGAGAAGCTTAATATATATAGAATGATATATAAGAATATATATGGTCTTTAACATAGTATTGAGGTTAAGTTATGGTTAAATACGGAGTGTATTGTTGCTGCGTGGTAATTTATTTTAACAGTTTGTAGGGTGTCTATTTGCTATGGAGCGGGTAATTTTGACGGCAAATGGTGGCTATAAAATCGCTGATAATTTTTTTTTGGGGGGGTATGCAAGGTTGTAAAACTGAAAGGTAATATGCGGCAATATATTTACTGTTATGATATAGGGAGATTAGGGTGGCAATGACTATGAGTGCGTATAATTTGATGCAAAAGGTTAAGTATACATATTGATGTCAAAGTGGGGGAGTGAGGAAACCATAGCAACTTATGAGAGTGGTAAAAATATACACGATAATAGTAAGGTAAAAAAAAAATCAATGTATCTATTCCTGCAAAAGTTAGTCCGAGGAGTTTAAAGGAAGTACTTTCAGGTAATGTGTTCTTGCTCATTGCTATTAGTGGTCTGGAAACTTATTGAAGGTATCTCGCAGAGTCGATATGAAACCAACACGTGCGTTTAGGCTACCGAATTATCATATGTTGAATTAATGAGAAAAACGAATATAAAGAACGGAAAGGAAACACAATATGAGAAATACGAAATATTAAAAAAAGGAAGGTTATTTGTAGACATTTAATCGAAGGGGCACCTGCACTCGCAAACATCATTTTATTTAAGACATCTTATTGCCATAAAAAATAATGATGAAAATATTTGAAAAATACTTTGCGAGTATAAAGACAGTTTTTAATCTCGCTTAGTAGTTTTTTTTAGTTTCTTATGGAATGGTATCTATCACTCAAGCTGTCTATATGTGACAAGCAATCGAAATGAATCTATTAAATTCGGCATTTATCTTACTACTTATCTATCTATCTATCTATCTATCTATCTATCTATCTATCCAATATCTCTCTATGTGTCTATCTATGTATTTATCTCTCTCTCTCTCTCAATTTATTCATAACTATCTAATCTCTATCTTTCCCTCTTTCTATTTGTCCATATCTTTCTCATTCTGGTTTGTAAATTTGGGTAGGTTATGCATTAAAAATTAAATAACCACGCGCGACCACGCGTATTTATCTAGCTACAGACAAATCCGCAGCTAACATCATGTGGACTCAACTCAATTTCTCCCATTCAACACCATGGCGAAGAACAAGAGGAAAAAAATATAGACATATATATATGGATTGAAAAAGGAGTGTATATCTCCGAAATATATCTCTTTTTAAAAATAAACACTCGTTTGTTTTATAAAGGTAAAATAAAAATTCGCGTTGCAGCTATTTGGCTTTTAAGTGTTCAATGTAACACGTATCTTATTTATTTTTCACATTTCACTCAACGCCTTTTAATAGATAACCTACTCAATTATATATATATATATATATATATATATATATATATATATATATATATATATATATATATATATATATAGTCCTGGTCAAAATCATAAGACCACTTAAGAAAGTAAGCGTTTACACATAATATCGAATTTTTAATCAAACAAATGCTTAAAACCATTGCCAAAAGGGAAAATGTGATGGGGAAAAAAACGAAAATTCGCAACCTTAACCCTGATCTAATAACCCGAATGCCATAGAAATTAACACAAACACACGAAATGATGATGTTGCTATTAATGTGTACTATGCTGACATTTTACACACCGCCATTGCTCCTATCATTCTATCATTAATAATAAGAGCAACTGGATTCATGAAAAAGAATTTAAAAACTACCCGGAAAATATATTCGGTGATCCAAGTGCAAGTTAGATTCAAACAATTACACTTAGAGTAGCTGATGTCCATCCCAAGCTTGAACAAATATATATATATATATATATATATATATATATATAAGTAAATAAAGTTATATAATATATATGGCAATTAAGCTACACAGAATATTCCGCGTTTTATCCACGCTAGGATTCATCAGGCTTATGCGAAGATTTTGTGGTTGCTAGTTGTGGGGGATGTTTTTTAGCGATGTTTCGAAATTAACCCTTTTCCATATCTATTTTTTGGTGTGGTGAAATAGATTCTTTAAGAGTGCTCAAATGTTTCAGGAGCTAAGTATGACTACTTCATTTAATCATATAAAATTAATATACGAAAGTTTAAATTTATGCGTAAACTTCAAGTATTTACTTTTAACAGTGCTCAATACGTAGGTAGAGCTAGCCAGAAAGTTCTAAAATATATATGGCAATTAAGCTCCACAGAATATTCCGCGTTTCGTCCACGCTAGGATTCATCAGGCTTGTGCGAGGATTTTGTGGTTGTCTCGGGTTTTTATATACGCACCTTCTATTGAGATTTTTTTTATTGAGCTCTGTTGAAGTAAATACTTAAAGTTTTCACATAAATTTATACTTTCGTATATTAATTTATGTGATTAAATGAAGTAGTCGCATGGCTGACGAGAGCCTAACATCATTTACGTTTTACCATTAACTGGTCCCCTTTATGTTGGGCTTGAAACCGACGGTACCAATGTTTTCTGAACTTCTGTACTATTACATATATATATGTATATATGAAATAAAATGGAGGTGGAAGGACCTGAATACTCAACGTTTCGCCCAATTTATGCGGGCTTCTTCAAGAGGGATGGTTACTGACGAGAGCGTCGGAGGATTGGGGCTATATATAATGATGGAGGAGAGCAGCGTGTTTTCCTTATGTAAATTAGATGTCATCTATACATGTATATACATTTTATGAGAGAAAATAAATTATAGTAAACTAGTGTGGTGGATTACGTCTAAAAGTTAAAATATCGTAGAGATTAAAAAATTGCGTCTGGAATTATATATAGCCCCAATCCTCCGACTCTCTCGTCAATGACCATCCCTCTTGAAGAAGTCCGCATAAATCGGGCGAAACGTTGAGTATTCAGGTCCTTCCACCTCCATTTTATTTCATATCGTCGGATTTAATCCAGCTCAACAATCATATATATATATATATATATATATATATATATATATATATATATATATATATATATATATATATATATATATATATATATATATATATATATATAGGGTGTTCGAAACGCCACCCAAGGAGTTTGAACTTAAATTCCTTTTTTTTTCCTAAGATAAATATATGCTTATTTATGTTTGCATATAAGATTAGTGCCGGAATAATTTAGAGTATCTCATTTAAATTGCATCTAACGACATTGAAGAATGCTACGAACCAAAGAAACAGCAGACCTATAAGAATTACTGCGACGACGAAACGTGAGTCAACATGCAGGTGGTCTTATCCAACGCAAACTAGAAGGAAATCTTTTAATACCCCTTTCTACTGTTAATAGGTCGTACAAGTCACAAGAGAGGACAAAGAGTGCAGAAAACCTCATCCATGTCGCCCCAGGCCACCTAAAAGTACTTTGCGTCTTGTGAAAAAGAAATGTTGAAAAGGATCCTCGGTGCAAGGCCTTTGACATTGCAGCACAAGCTGGTGTCAGTTCCAGAACGATTGTCAGGTATCTTCACAAGCTGGGCTACTATGGTAGAGCTTCTAGAAGAAAACCTCTTTTTCATCCTTCTAATATCAAGCGCAAAAAATTAAATTCGTTAGATGGTGGAAAAACTTAAAACTCTTTGATCAATGTCATTTTCTCTGATGAGTTACCATTTGCATTATTTCTCGATAGTGGAAGAGTATAGGTATGAAAAATACTGCGACTGATGCTGAAACAGGATTTGGTTGGTTGGTTGTTTTTGTTTTACGGCATATCAACCCTTTTCGGGTTATTTAATGCTGAATCCAAAGATTTTGAAGAAAATTTTTTTAATAGAATATATTTGTTGTTTTCACGTCGGTTTCTATTTAACCCATAGTTGGGACCCTAACAGGTACTACCACTCCTGGTCAGAGTGGACCTGGGAGCAATGGTAATTAAAGGGTGGCTCCACACTCCCCAAAGCCCACAAGCTGGGGCCTCACCACTGGATATAGTTTAAGGTTATGTCCAGGACCCCCATTGAGGGACTTTTACCCTCTGCAGGGGGCAGTCGGCGTATTCTAATGCCCCACCGACAGGGCCGACATGTTTAGATCTGATGATCTTAAAAGAAGATTAAGTCTGGACAGTATAGGAAGATGTGCGCAGAACAAGACTTCAATAGTATGGAAATGCTAAATCCTTCCCCCTGAAATGTTCATAAAGTAACCATTACTGGAATCTTAGGCAGATATCAAACATACCAGTTAATATAGGTGCCACAGGGCTTATGAAGAAGAACCTGAAGTCCTACCTAACTAATATTCCTGGTGAACCAAGTGGAAAAGAGATCCAGATAATTGCACTTAAGGGAACAGCGAGGATACTAAAAGGAGCTCTCGGTTGGTTTCAATAAAAAGCAGGGCAATGTTGGCAGCTGGTTTGGCTGCCCCATACCCGCTGAAACATGAGAGTTTCTCGGCTATGGTACGTACTGCAATTTGAAGTGATGATCGCTTAGACCTAGTGGAGTGCGAAGGAAACATCAATTCTGCTAAATATGTTTTAACATTACATGAAGGAAAATATATTACATTAACTCCCTAATTATGGAAGACGGCGCTCCTTGTCACTCTGCTAAGGCGACACAACATTGGTTTAACCAAAATAGGATTAATAAAATTCCATGGCCGAATCAGTCCCCGCATATGAACCCAATTGAAAACCTTTGGAACATATTAGACCGGAACTTTCGTAAAAAAAAGGAAGCCATCTTCTAAGTCTAAACTTTCAGAAATTTTGCGTTAGGCATAGCAAGAAATTCCTCAAAATGATATTCCTTAACTAATCAATGCCATACCTAAAAGGGTCCGAGCATTAAAACAGCAAAGGGAATGTCAACCAAGTATTAGTTTTTAAATATTTGTGACCATTTATTTTTGATTTTGTTCTATAAATTATATGGTTATTGAAATAAACTGTTTCTATGTTTTCTGTTATCTCTCTTTCTCTCGCCCCCTGTATATATATATATATATATATATATATATATATATATATATATATATATATATATATATATACGTTTTATTTTTGTTTAAGCTATGTGGCGGTTATTTTGTCCGTCTGTAGCATCCTCAGACTTTTACAAAAAAAGGCTGAGGATGCTACAGATGGCAAAAAAAAAAAAAAAAACGGCAAAGTAGCTGAAACAATTATGTAACTTAACAGAAAGATACGGTAATAAAAAAATAAAACGCATATTTGCTCTACAACAGTATTGAGCACTTTCTTCAGTTGTTATTAATTACCATTTCCACTATATATATATATTACATTTGTCTTTACATAAGCAGTAATGCGTTGCTACACAGTCATGGGGATGTTTCGGTTTTCTAGTAGTTAGTAATTAGAGATCTCTTCAGACAACAACGCTTATATACAAAAGCAGAATTCGTAATTAAGAATTCCGCTTTTGAATATAAGCGTTGTTTCCTAAAGAGATCTCTAATTACTAACTACTAGAAAACCGAAACATGCTCATGACTGTGTAGCAACACATTACTGCTTATGTAAAGACAAATTAAAAGTGTAACTTGCTCTACTTCGGTATGAGCACTCTTGTATTAACCTCGTTATATTTCACTGGTTACCTTTCATGTGAAAAATAGCAACCTATCTCTCTCTCTCTCTCTCTCTCTATATATATATATATATATATATATATATATATATATATGTGTGTGTATATATATATGTTACCTTTCTCACTAACTGCCAGTGAAAGGTTAAGTAATATCTATCTATATCGATTTAAGTGAACATAATATTGAAAATCAATGGACATTATTTGTTTGTGAATATTTTTTGTTGTCTTATTTTCCCCGTGTAAAGCAGAGAATGTAATCTTTCTATGGGATTATTGATATTTTTGGATTCTTCGCACTACTTTTCTGAGTGTTGTGGGCTCTGGAAATGTCAATTAGGAAAAGACAGACACGGATATAGGCTAGAAAAAATAGAATATATTGAAACAAAAAAGCAAAACCAAACACAAACTGCATGTACACGGAGCAACCGTCGTAGTAAGTACCGCCAAGATGGCGGACTACGAAAATAGCCTGACCGATATTTACCTCTCTCCCACCGCGAGTGGATGTGACATAAGGTCGGAAGGTTGGAAAATGGGCCAGCGGTCCAAGAGGAGCAGCACTCTGGACCTGTAGAAATAAGTTTGAGTAGCATTCCACAGTGAGGACGCCTCAGACAACAAGTGATAAACTTGCTACCCCCGAAAGCCAGAAGGCGAGGTCTGGAAGGGTGGATCTCATACTACTACACTGAACATTTTGCATCAGTCCTGCAGCAAAAAAGGACATCGGAATGGCCTGGTTTCTGTCGGACTGATTGTCGAGGCTAGAACATCGACTTATGTGTACTACAAAAATAGAGTCGTATATATATATACTTGACGCACTATAAATTTAAGAAAATAATAAAAAATAAATAAGTTAATATAATTAACATAATGGATGATCACATTTTAATGTATATACTTTCTCTTTAGGCCCTGTCTCCCCCTTTACACTTAAATATGATGTAGTTCTAGTTATAAATTGGCAATGTTTGAGTTGAAACAGCCAGAGTTGTCCTTGGCCTAACGAAGCGATTCCCTTACTGGGTTTTCGCTGAAACATGTATGCTTATGTGTAGCCATTTGTTTGTAAACTAAATTCACTTATATATATATATATATATATATATATATATATATATATATATATATATATATATATATATATATACTAGTAGACCGCCCGGGATTGCCCTGTCGTGAAATACGCTTAAATATGATATCTTGTTTAATGCAGATTTCCTAATCATTATTATATTATATTGGACCCAATCTATGTAATGAATTAAAAAGTAAAAAAAAAAAAAAAAAAAAAATACTCATGCGCCGCCATCGAGAACCGAAACCAAAACGTTTAGCTTACGATTTACCTTTTCCTTTGACGTTAATGCCTGAGCTGTGAAGACATGTTTGCTGCAAGGCTAAAAACTAAAACGTGAACCAATAGTTATTACGTTACGCATGCTTATTCGTAA
>NC_136523.1:24126362-24131362 GCF_053919585.1 Euprymna scolopes
GGTATTACTGAACGAATACTTAATATAATTAAATCCTTCTTAAGTAAGAGAAGTATCCAGGTTGTCCTCGATGGTCGTACATCTAAACAATATGATATAAATGCGGGTGTACCTCAGAGGTTGATCCTTGGGCCTTTATTATTCCTGATATTCAGAAATGACCCCTCTGATAAAATTGTCGCTGTGATGGGTATATTTGCTGACGTCACAA
Organism: Euprymna scolopes; assembly: GCF_053919585.1. Taxonomy (NCBI): domain Eukaryota; kingdom Metazoa; phylum Mollusca; class Cephalopoda; order Sepiida; family Sepiolidae; genus Euprymna; species Euprymna scolopes. The sequence goes on from NC_136523.1 coordinate 24,126,574, forward strand.
CGCTCTATAATAGACACGAGAGGAAAACGAATGAACACGTATCCAAGGCAATGGTGGATACCCTAGATAAAGGGCCACCGGTTTGTGGTGCAATGAGAACAAAAATGAATAGTCACATTCAATGCGTTCAAGACTAAGTTCGTTTCATTTAATAACTACAAGAACTAATAAGCCATTAACATTCAAGGCTGCTGTAAAGAATGTGGACTCTCTCTCTACCGTGCTAGAAAGTTATTTACACGTATCCTGTACCTTTACAAGCACACTATTCACCCATGTATAGAATATTGTTGCCATATTTGGGCCGGTCCATCTGCTACTAGTCTGCCCCTTTAGATAGGGTCCAACAGTTAAATGCCAAATTTATAGGTCTTGCACTATCAGCTAGGCTTTTACCGCTGTCCAATGGGCCAATTGTTGCCCCCGACTGTCCGTTTTACAAGTACTTAAATGGTAGGTGCTCCGACTAACTACCCTCTCGACGTAAATACCCCCGACAAACCTGACAAGCAGCAAAATCTCACGCCTACACAGTAAAAATCTCCAGATGTAAGAAATTCCCCCCTCGCCAATTTTTCACGATAAACACTCGTCTATCTGAAACCAATGTCAAAATTTTTCCCCAATCTTTATCTGTGCAAAATCAAAACGTAGATTCCATGAACAAAGTTTATTTCTTAGAAGTTCACACCTGTGGAACTCTCTTCCGTTTGCCTGCTTCCCAACTGACTACAGTTTGGATGTTATCAAGTCCAACGTAAACAAATTCCTGATGAACCGGTAAGACACTTTATCAATTGTCCAATACTAACAATTACTACGATACTATCCCATTGATTACTGTACACGCAATAATCCTTATCCCCGAGTGGCTTCCGGGCCTTGGTAAGTTTATTTCTATTTTTTTGTTTCAGATCAAGCTTTGTGTCAGCCATTTTTGAATATGACAGCGAAGAAAGCAAATGGTTACCAACACCAAGTGTGTGTGTGTGTGTGTGTGTGTGTGTGTGTGAGAGAGAGAGAGAAAGGGAGAAAGAGAGAGAGTGTGAGTATATTAAGAAGAGAGATACGCGAGAAGAAAGCTGTGGGTACGTTCACAATCTTCAAATCTGGGAGGCTCAGAAGAATGTGCGCCCCCTCCCAGATTTGAAACACCCGATCCCCATTCTCTTTACATCATAGTCTCTTTTTTATATTATTTCTATATTATTTAGGTGGCATGTATTTATATGTGTATTTATATATGTACGGCTGATTACTTGACGATGTCCATTTGGTTGGCATGTGCGTATGTGTATATGTGAGGGGATGTGTTTAGATATTTGCATATACTGTCAGTTCAGCCCAGTTTTGTTCGGGCCCTATGTACTGTTCGTAACTTTATATATATATATATATATATATATATATATATATATATATATATATATATATAGTTTAGTAGAAATGGTAATTAATAAAAACCTGAAGAAAGTGCTCAATATTGTTGTAGAGCAAATATGCGTTTTATTTTTTATTACCGTATTTTTCTGTTAAGTTACATTATTGTTTCGGCTACACGACCGTTTTTTGCCGTCATGTAGCTTCCTCATACTTTTACAGAAATGTTCGCTCCTTACATGTATCCCTATGCCCTCAGCCACACCAGGGATGAACTTCCCAGATCCCCCCCCCCCACAACCAGCTAATGTCCCTAAACACCAAAACTAAAACATTACCGACATACCAAACACCCCTCCCACCTTTCTCCCTTGTTCTCTTCTTCTTTTTCCGCTTTCCTTGCACCCCCCCGACATCATTCACTCTTTCATTCCACCATAAGCGAACATTTCTGTAAAAGTCTGAGGAAACTGCATGACGGCAAAAAAAAAAAAAAACGATCGTGTAGCCGAAACAATAATATAACTTAACAGAAAAATACGGTAATAAAAAATAAAATGTATATATATATATATATATATATATATATATATATATATATATATATATATATATATATATATATATATATATACTTAATTTACTCACATAAAATTAATATACGAAAGTATAGATTTATGCGTAAACTGAAGACTAGAGTGGATGAAACGCGGAATATTCAGTGTAGCTTAATCGCCATATATATTTTATAAATTACTATATATATATATATATATATATATATTTATATATGTATTAAAAAGTTTGAATCATGTCCAGGTAACATACATCCAATATTTTAAGTGTTTAGACCCAAAATTGGCGGAGGAGTTTCGCCCAAAAACTGATTAACAAGCTCGCTGCATGTCTGAATACCCTATATGTAAAGTCTCAAATGTTTAGACCAAAAAATTGGCTGAGAGATCAAAATTTAAAAACTTCTGACCTTAATTTTGACCCCTTAACATTTATTGTTTTGGGCTCAAATCAAGTTAAAAAGTTATATCTATGTCCAAGTAACCTACATTTAAAATTTCAAGTATTTAGACCCAAAATTGGCGAAGGAGTTTAGGAGATTTTCAAAGGTCAAATCGTTGAACTTTGACGCGTTGACAGCAAAATTTCTTTAAAAAAATCGATTAAAAAGATTTTCCCAAATCTCAATACCCCTTATGTTAAATCTCGAGTCTGTAGACTGGATATTGATAGACTAATTTGGTAGCGAAATACACACACACACACACACACACACACACACACACACACACACACACACACACACACACACAGAGATAATTTCACTTTTATAGATATACTAGCATGGATTGAGATTGTCGGACTGACTTCCTCATCTTGGTTGTTATCGTCACAACGTTTCGGCCGTTTTGCCCTCCGGCCTTCATCAGGTGTTTTGTATCGAACTGGGGAACCGTTTGTTAGGAGTCTCGACAGACAATTACTATACTAGCATGGGTGCCAGGCGTTGCCCGGGTGTGTGGAGGTGTGGGTTGAGCAAAAAAAAGTGGTCGTAGGAAGGCAGGCTCGAACCCCTACCGCGAAGGAGGAAAAGAAGGGATAAAAACGTGACGTCTTTGCTGTTACGACCACTGTCAAACCAGAAGTGACGTAGGTTTAACTTAAGGCTAGACAATCGAAAAGAGGGGATGACTTTCAAAAATATCGGCGAAAAAAAGCGCCCTCTCCCTGTAGAAAAGTGCCCAGTTGTGGATGAAGAAATGAATGTTTTTAGCCAATTTTTCAGTATTTGTCGTCTGAAGGGTCGAACTTCAAAACGATACCGATATTGTGAAAATTATTCGCCTCTGTCGAAAGTTTTAGGCAGACATGCAAACATATATACATGCATTTATATATTGATAGCTCAAATTTTCGACCCAAATCTTTTAAAAAGCTTGCCCTATCTCTCAATACACTTTATGTAAAAGTTCAAATTTTTAGACAGGAAATTGTTTGAGTAATTTGAAAGAGACTGCAGAGGTCAGATTAAAAAAAAAAAACTTTGACACCTATTATGACCCCTTAATATTTATTGTTTTGGGCTCAAATCAAGTTATTAAGTTAGATCCATGTCCTAGGAACATATATCTAAAATTTCAATTATTTATACCCAAAATTGTCGGAGGAGTTTGGTAGATTTCTCAAAGGTCAAATCGTTGAAAATTTACTTGTTAACAGACAAATTTTCTATAGGCAATTTAAACAATGCTACAGGTAATTTAAACAATGCAACAGGCAATTTAAACAATGCTACAGGTAATTTAAACAATGCAACAGGTAATTTAAACAATGTTACAGGTAATTTAAACAATGCTGCAGGTAATTTAAACAATGTTACAGGCAATTTAAACAATGCTACAGAAAATTTTAACAATGCTACAGGGTAATTTAAACAATGCTACAGGTAATTTAAACACTGCAACAGGTAATTTAAACAATGTTACAGGCAATTTAAACAATGCTACAGGTAATTTAAACAATGTTACAGGCAATTTAAACGATGCTACAGGTAATTTAAACAATGCTACAGGCAATTTAAACAATGCAACAGGTAATTTAAACAATGTTACAGGCAATTTAAACAACGCTACAGGAAATTTAAACAATGCTACACGCAATTTAAACAATGCTACAGGCAATTTATCAATTCTATAGGTAATTTAAACAATGCAACAAGTAATTTAAACAATGTTACAGGCAATTTAACAATGCTACAGGTAATTTAAACAATGTTACAGGCAATTTAAACAATGTTACAGGAAATTTAAACAATGCTACAGGTAATTTAAACAATGTTACAGGCAATTTAAACAATGCTACAGGTAATTTAAACAATGTTACAGGCAATTTAAACAATGCTACAGGTAATTTAAACAATGTTACAGGCAATTTAAACAATGCTACAGTTAATTTAAATAATGCTACAGACAATTTAAACAATGCTACAGACAATTTAAACAATGCTACAGGTAATTTAGACAATGCTACAGGGAAATTTAAACAATGCTACAGGTAATTTAAACAATGCTACAGGTAATTTAGACAATGCTACAGACAATTTAAACAATGCTACAGACAATTTAAACAATGCTACAGGTAATTTAAACAATGCAACAGGTAATTTAAACAATGCAACAGGCAATTTAAACACTGCTACAGGTAATTTAAACAATAAAAGAATGTTTCTCCTCACTACTACATTTTCTTCAAGGAGTAGACATATTTGCCGTTGCCGGTTTAAATAAAATGGAATTAGGTGATTTAAATAATTTTTGTAAAAATATCTGCTCTCTCTCTCTCTCTCTCTCTCTCTCTTATTTAATATCGAAATGCTTAACTATACTTGTGGTTT
>NC_136523.1:24138862-24151362 GCF_053919585.1 Euprymna scolopes
CTTCTTATAAGTTCCAAATCTCGGCGACTATTGATCAGAATTTAACATATGAAGGCTCGTTGGAAAGCTAATGACCTGAATTGTGTAGTTGACTATGTGACATTTGCCTTTAAGGTCTCATATTACTGTTTTAAAATGTAGGGATCAGTTTTTTATATTAACTTAACATAAAATAAGCACCACCGCTCTGCAAGATCTACCACAGATGTGCTGACGGTTATATCCCACAGGATTAGTAAATCTCTTGACAAAGGCTTCCTTTCTAGGGCAATTGCTCTTGACATATCAAAGGCCTTCGACAAGGTATGGCATAAGGGTCTACTGCACAAGATTTCCAGCTACGGTATAACTGGAAATGTTTTCTCAATCATTAAATCATTTCTCTCCGATAGGCTCATAAGAGTAGTGGTAGATGGACAAAAATCGGAGGCCTGCAATATAAATGCTGGAGTCCCTCAGGGGCCAATCCTGGGCCCAACTCTCTTCCTGATCTACATCAATGACCTCCCTAAACGCATACTTAAATCATTCGTTGATATCTATGCTGATGACACGACCATCTACGGCAACACATCAAAGGCTGTAAATGACAAAGTTCTCTCTGATTCTCTCTCCTCTGATCTCGAGCGCGTGGTTCAGTGGGGGAAGATGTGGCTGGTTACCTTTAATGCATCCAAAACCAAACTTCTATCCTTACATCATCAACGCTCTGATCCCCAGCTGGCATCAATTGTGATGAATGGCTCTCGTCTGGGTGAGGCCCCGTGTTTTGACAAGCTTCTGGGTTTGACCTTTACTCCTGATCTGAAATGGAACACGTACATCAAGTCTGTTGCCAAGGTCGCTGGAAAGATGGTGGGATCCTTCTACCGCTCCAGAAGATATCTCACTACTGATGCAATTCTCTATCTATATAAAAGCCAAGTACGGCCAAGGATGGAATACTGTTGCCATATCTGGGCAGGAGCTGCTAAAAACAGCCTATCCTGCCTTGACAGAGTACAAAATAGACTTCGTGGCTTAGTGGGGATGCCCTTTTCTCTACCCTGCAACCTCTCTCCTACAGAAGAGACGTTGCGAGCCTATCCTTGTTTTATCGTTATTTCCATGGCAGGTGCTCGTCTGAACTCCAATCTCTGGTCCCCCCTCGCCAATCTTTCACGAAAAACACCCGTCTAGCTGAATCCACTGTGAAAAATTTCCCCCACTCTATATCTGTGCCTAAATCAAAACGCGGATTCCATGAACAAAGCTTCTTTCTTAGAACTGCACGCCTGTGGAACTCTGTTCCGTCTGTCTGCTTCCCTCCGGACTACAACTTGGATGTCTTCAAGTCCAATGTTAACAAATTCCTAATAAACCGCCCCCTTAATTAAACACTTCATCAAATCTCCACACTAACGTAATGTACTTGCAATAACCCTTATCCCTGAGTGGCTTCCGGGCCTTGATAAGTGGTGATAACTGTGTAAAAAAAAACAAAAAAAAAAAAACGCAAAAAAAACCCCACTTTACGGCCACCTTTATTTGGTGGGGTCTTTTTCTTTTTAGGGGTGGTGTTTATTGTGGCCTGGTAGACCAACTTAAAACTTAGCTTAAAAAATTGTTTTCTTGAGGTTTTTTGGTGTGCTGAAAACGAATATCGCATTTAAATTTTCAACAAGTAACTGTTTTTCCGAGTATGAAGCAAAAATATGCGCGCTTGAGCGTACAACAATGGCTATCACGTATAACATAAAGAATTGCATTGCAAAATACCGGGAAAAATAATTTGCGAGAAATTTAAATGCAATATTCGCTTTCAGCACAACCGAAAATCTATTAAAACAAGCTTTTTTTAAGGTAGGTTTTCTGTTTGTCTTTCAGGCCACAATTACAAAATGAACACCACCCCTAAAAAATAATCGATGCCACATCTCCAAAAAATAGGTGGCCATAAAGGGAGTGTTCATTTTACGTTGAATTAATATAAAAAAAGTTATGTCCCAATTTTTTAAAACAATAATTTATTCATATCTTGGGAACTGCTCGTTTAGTGGGATTTTAACTGTTATTTTCGTTCTCAGCACTCTTGAAAATCTATAACAGCGGTAATTTAAAAAAAATTTTTGTGGGCGGAAAGATACTACACCTTTATCAATATTTCAATCGTAGTTATTTGTTTTCCTAGTTTTGGATATGAATTTCAAAATATCTGATATTTCCCCCAAACCCCTGGCTTTGATGGAGAGAGAATAAAACTTGCTGCTATGGTTACAATCGATCTGAAATAACAGCAAGGGGAGACTTGATTCCAAATATTTCTCATAGTTTATATCTCCCCTCTTTCGGAAATAGGATATGATTATGAATATCTCTATTATCAAATAATACTTATACACTGTGAAATTTACTTTCTGTATGAAAATCATTTTAGACACGTGTCAAGCTGGCTTAATGGTTATCGTACTTACTGTCTCGGGTGGTCTGCTAGTATTTATATATAAAAATAAAATAAAACTGTGGAATTACGTCAACAATCTATATTTTTTTTGTACATACGAGGTGCCGTCAATAAGTTTCGGACTTTTTTGTACAGACATTTAAAATTGTCGTAGACTCTTGAAAATTAGGTATATTATTGCTATACAGCTTATGGGATGACTGGCCAAATTTTATGATTTTAGGTTCAAATGAACAGCTGCCGCAGGAACTGGAATACCTATTATCAAAGCCTGATTGTTACAGCTAACGGATTTCAAAAATGAAATCTGGGCGAACGATATGTAATAGAATAGAGTACTTGCAATAACCCTTATCCCTGAGTGGCTTTCGGGCCTTGATAAGTGGTGATCACTGTGTAAAAAAAAAAAAAAAAAGAATTCTGCTTTGAACTTGGAAAAAAAATGCAATAGAAACGTATGGCATGCTTCAAACTACATTTGGATCATCTTGCATGATCTTGCATCAGTTTTTGAGTGGCATAAGAGATTCAAGGAAAGCAGAGGGTCTGTGAGGGATGATGAAAGGTGTGGGAAGACAAGCAAGTCAGAAAGCGGAGTTGATTGGCCAAATAAAAAATTTCATTCATAAGGACCGTCGTGTGTCTATAGAGACAATAAGTTCACAGTTTGATGCCAGCGTGAAACTGTGAACGCATTTATTTCTGAGAAACTGAAAACGCGAAAGATTTTTACGAATGCAATAATCCACATCTCCATTTGACCAAGATGGACATCAAGACAGTTCCTCATCCTACCTATACTCCAGACCTTGCTTTTGGTTATTTACTAAACTTAAGGAAAAATCTTAGATGCTGTCGTTATCAGACAATTGAGGAGATGAAAGATGATGTGACGTGGGTCATTGACACGCTCACGTAAGAGGACTCCCATGAGCACTTCCAGAAGTTGTTTGAACGGTACAACAAGTGCATTCCAGCCGGGAGAGATCACTTCGATGGGGACTAAGTCCCATGTGTGTACTATTAATAAGAAAAAAGTCTGGAAAATTATTGAAGGCATCTTGCAAATCACTTGTCATCATTTTTGCTGATTTCTCCAACTTATGGTGGATAATATTTGCAATTTCATTTCAGGCGGTGGTGTTGTCTGACCTGCTATATGCTTTTTTCGCTTCCACTCATCATACTGGCATTTACTTAGTTTATCAGCGCTAACCGAATTCGCTATGTTCCGAAATATTTTGCATAGACATAATTAGAAATTATGCAGGCTGTTCCAAAACCTTGACACTTCAAAAGCATGTGGACCCGATCTTATCCCAGCTGTGCTATTAAAAAAGTGCGCAGCCGAAGTAGCTCCAGTTCTCTCCAAACTCTACAACAAATGCCTTAATGAAGCTTGCTTTCTGGGCTGTTGGAAAACTGCTTCTGTTGTACCAGCATTCAAGAATTCTGGCGAAAGGACTGACCCATCGAATTATCGCCCCATTAGCCTCCTCCCACTTTTTGCCAAAATATTTGAGACCATAATTAACCATGCTCTAGTCCATCATCTTACAGATGCTAAACTTCTGACTGACAAACAATATGGATTTAGACAAGCCCGTTCCACAGCAGACATCCTAACTGTGATCTCTGAACGTATATACGATTCACTGGACAAAGCGGGGGAGGGCAGAGCGGTAGCTCTAGATATATTTAAGGTTTTTGACAGGGTATGGCATGAGGGTCTCCTCAGGAAAATCAGATCATACGGTATCACTGGTAGAATACATAACATAATTAAATCCTTTTTAGATAAGAGAAAAATCCAGGTTGTCTTCGACGGTCGTACATCTAAACAATATGATATAAATGCGGGGGTGCCCCAGGGTTCTATCCTTGGACCTCTATTGTTCCTGATATTCATAAATGACCTCCCCGACAAAATTGCCTCTGAGATGGGTATATATGCTGATGACACTACACTCTATGGCAGGCACGACAGGAAGACGAATGAACACATTTCTAAAGAAATGGCAGAAACACTAGAGGAAGACCTCCAATCTGTGGCGGAATGGGGACAAAAGTGGTTGGTCGCGTGCAATGCTGCCAAGACTAAACTAGTTTCATTCAATAATTACAAGAAACCCTCTCTACCACCTATAGCAATGGCCAACGACTCTTTATCTGAGAGTACACCTTTCAAACTCCTTGGCCTAACGTTCACAGGAAACATGAGATGGAACAATTACATTGAAGGCATTGCCAGGGCCGCTGCAAGAAAGGTGGGCTCTCTCTACCGTGCTAGAAAACTACTAACACCCGAAAGTATCCTGTACCTCTATAAGGCCACCGTTCGCCCATGTATGGAGTATTGCTGCCACATCTGGGCTGGTGCATCTGCTACTAGTCTCTCGCTCCTTGACAAGGTTCAAAAGAGAGTCGCAAACCTGATAGGCCCTGAACTGGCATCTAAGCTTCAGCCTCTGTCCCATCGACGAAATGTTGCATCCCTCTGCTTATTCTACAAGTATTTTAGTGGTGAATGCTCTGACAAACTGCAATCACTTGTGCCCCCACGACGTGAGCACCCTCGACAAACCCGACAGGCTGCTAAATCCCACCCCCACACTGTAGAGATCCCTAGCTGTAAAAGATCTTTTTACTCCAATAGTTTCTTCCCCAGAACCGCTAGACTCTGGAATTCTATTCCAGGTCCCTGCTTCCCCAACAGTACTGACGTGTAGAAGTTCAAGTGTAACGTGAACCGACATCTTGCTGCCCAAATCCCTACATAGTACCCCAGTAGTTGTTGCCCCTGATAGTAGCCCCCTACACCAAAGTGGCAATTTGCCTTGTTTGGGGTGAAAATGTAATAAAAAAAAAAGACTTGGACACATTTTGACATTGAATATCTCGAAAACTATTAAAGATATAAAAACGGATCTGGTATATTCAGTAATATCTTGCAAAATAATCGTAGGATGTGAGATTTGGAGATCTGGGAGGTCAGGACATGAGATAGAGATCACCTTGCTTAGATCGTCTAATCCATCTGTGTAGCGGTGTTGCGTTCAGAAACTGTCTAACCCTAAGTCGCCCCGTCCTGTTGGAAAATGAAGTCATCAGATTCTTTCTCACTCAAGCAAATATGAGGACTTGAAATGTGTCCAAAACTCTTGGAGCACTCTGTATTATTATTGGGTTTTACGTAGCTTATGTAGTTGTATTCTTTTTTTTTTATTTTAGTTTTTTTTTCTTCTAATATTGTAAGGGTCTTCCTTTTTTTTTTTGGCCCCTAAACGTGTTATGGCTTTTATATGCCTAAACAGGGGACTCTTAAGATCTTGAAGAAGTGAGATGACGTCAGAAGGTCAATGGCGTCTTTTCCTCGCTAAATTTTGACGAGGGATTTCCGGTGAGTCTTTAAGTGCCCTAATTTGAGTTTTATATATAAAAAATAAAAATAAAAAGAGAAAAATGAAAATACACGATTGATGATGGACATTCATTTCTTGACCTCTTGAGTGACCTCTTCTTCTTGTCGGTCAGTCCGTCGGAGTTGATAGACAGCGAATAAACGAGCAGAGGAAAAGAAAGAGTTTTTGCCAAAAATAAAAACAAACAACAAAAAAGACAAATAAATAAAAGACAAAATATAACAAATAAAAAAACAAACAAAAACAACACAGAAATAAACAAAAACGAAAAATAAATAAGCATTAACAAATAAATAAAAAGCAACAAACTAATAAATAAAAAAACAGCAACAAACTAAATAATAACGATTCGGTAAATGATTGTTATATAATTTGCATTGGTTAGTCGGTCATAGGTAAAAATGGAGAGCGAATAAGCCTAAAGAGAAAAGGAAAGATTTTGCAAAATAAATAAATAAATAAATAAACAAATAAAAATTACCAAACAAAAAACAAAAAAAAAACAAACAAAAAATAAACAAACAAAAAAAACAACAAACACACAAGCTAAAACAGACCAACAAACAAACAACAAATATGACGTTTCCGAACTTTTGAGGTGGGGATTGGTTATTCGTATTATCTGGATTCTTCAGACTACTGCTCCTACCTAAAGAGTTATTTTCATAACGTTTTTGTCGATGTAACCTCCGACCTTCTTCATATGTATTTTGTCCGCAAGAACCTGTGGCGCAGTGGTTAGAGTACTTGGAAAAATCAATTTTAAAAGTGATATTCTCCTGAAGGTTGAAGGTTCAATTATTAGTGTAGGCGACCGAAAAATACAATTGCGAATTACTTAGAACCTCTATCCAATCATGGTTGACAGAAAAAGAGCATGCTACCCCTGCGAAGTAAATAACGGGTTCCGTTCGAAATTTCGTCCAAATTCCTGCTGTTTTAAAAATTTATTTGTTATTGTTGTTATTGAATTTAAAAATTACGTTTAGTGAATTTATTGAAAAAGTCGATTAAAATCGTTTAAAAGTATTTAAGTATATCCTCCCACTCATATTTTTAATTCATCACTCGCCCGAAGACGATTGATGAAAGTCGAAAACATTCGCGACTATAGAGAATTCCTTTTTACACTCGAACAGCACGCTAAATGGAAAAGAAAACAAGAGAAATAAACAGGAATTTTTCATGCTGTTCAATGAAACATGGACAAAATTTGTGTAAATATTATCAGCATTTACTCCGACAGAGCTCGATACGGAAATATATATGGAAATTATATATATATACTAGCAGGTACTCGATGTTGCACGGTATCTATATATTAATACGATAGCGTGTGTTACTTTCTGTGTCACGCTTACACCACGGTCGTTTTATTGTTATGTACTTCCATTTCTAGTAATAAATAATTTTTCTAAGAATTTTTCATAATTTTGGTTTCGGTTTCGATTATAGCTGATGGCACTTAAGTCATCTATTTTTTTAATAAATAATTTTACCAAGAATTCCTCATAAGCTTTTGTTTCGGTTTCGATTATAACTAATAGAACCCCAATAATCTATTTTTATAAATAAATTTAACAAGAACTCTTCATAAGTCTTGGTTTCGGTTTCGATTTTAGCTGATTGCACTTTAGTAATCTATTTTTTTATAAATAATTTTATCAATAATTTTTCATAAGTTTTGGTTTCGGTTTCGACTATGGCTGAAGGAACTCAAGTGGTATATATATATATATATATATATATATATATATATATCAATGTATAAATATATATATATATATATCAATATAAAAATATATATAAATATACATATACATATACATACATATATATATATATCAATGTATATATATATCAATATAAAAATATATAAATATACATATACATACATATGCATACATATATGTATATATATATCAATGTATATATATATCAATATAAAAATATATATAAATATACATATACATACATATACATACATATATATATATCAATGTATATATATATCAATATAAAAATATATATAAATATACATATACATACATACATACATATATATATATCAATGTATATATATCAATATAAAAATATATATAAATATACATATGCATATACATATACATATATATATATATATATATATATATATATATTCCTTTTTCTCATGAATTTTTATTTCGGTTTTGTTTCAAGATAATGCAACCAAGTTATATGGATATATATTTTTTTCTTTTTGAAATCGCAACTTTATAACATATAAAAATCGATAGAACATTAACTTACTAATAATATATACGAAATCTGCCAGAAATAAAATATCATATTTACACGTACTTTACGATTGTGCTTTGCCGGACGTTCGTGCTAGCTTAGATAAATACTTTTACAGTTTTAACAAAAAACGCTACAATAATATCAGGACGTCTCCATTTACAGTGAACATCTACAGAATGCCGACATCAATATATTACATATGAATGAGTTCTCTGTGGAATTTCCACAGGTCCCGCTAGTAATCGTAATTAGAATAATAGTCAACAAATAAACAAATGCATAAAAAAATAATTTAGTATGGCGTAAAATGTAAATAAACATGAAAATTAAAACTAGGCCATCTCCGATCACAATGAAAGGACAAAAATCCTAGCTAAAACATCAAAGAAACAGGAGCGCGAGCTTATTGGTTATAATAAATAGGTGGGAGAATAACTAACACTAACTCTAACCCTAACACTAACCCTAATCCTTACACTAACACTAACCCTAACACTAACCCTAACCTTAATACTTAACTCTTAAGGAATGTGCAATTCTGAATTTTTGAGATGAGACTTGAATGCTTGTGTTATGTTGATTAATCGGACTATTATTCTCATCTTGGGTGTTGCTATTTCTTCTGATGAGTTAAGGGCAAAATAGATTCACAAATTGATATAATAATTAAGTGATTGATTTTGCGCTACGAAACAGATACTGTCAAGAATTGTATAAGTCAACTTATTTAAAGGAATAAATTATAAGATTGTCAACATCCTGAATTTTGGACTATAACTTTTTGTCATTTATTCTATATATATATATATATATATATATATATATATATATATATATAGTTTAAGCATAAATTTATACTTTCGTATATTAATTTTATGTGAGTAAATTAATAATTTGTATATATATATATATATATATATATATATATATATATATATATATATATATATATATATAGATTGTTGCTATTTCTTCTGATGAGTTAAGGGCAAAATAGATTCACTAATTGATATAATAATTAAGTGATTGATTTTGCGCTACGAAACAGATACTGTCAAGAATTATATAAGTCAACTGATTTAAAGGAATAGATTATAAGATTGTAAACATTCTGAATTTTGGACTATAACTTTTTGTTCATTTATTCTCTCTCTCTCTCTCTCTCTCCCTCTCTCTCTCGATATATATATATAGTTTACGCATAAATTTATACTTTCGTATATTAATTTTATGTGAGTAAATTAATTAGTTGTATATATATATATAGATATATATAGATTGTTGCTATTTCTTCTGATGAGTTAAGGGCAAAATAGATTCACTAATTGATATAATAATTAAGTGATTGATTTTGCGCAACAAAACAGATACTGTCAAGAATTGTATAAGTCAACTGATTTAAAGGAATAAATTATAAGATTGTCAACATACTGAATTTTGGACTATAACTTTTGTCATTTATTCTATATATGTATATATAGTTTACGCGTAAATTTATACTTTCGTATATTAATTTTATGTGAGTAAATTAATTAGTTGTATATATATATATATATATATATATATATATATATATATATATATATATATATATATAGATATATATTGATTGTTGCTATTTCTTCTGATGAGTTAAGGGCAAAATAGATTCACTAATTGATATAATAATTAAGTGATTGATTTTGCGCTACGAAACAGATACTGTCAAGAATTATATAAGTCAACTGATTTAAAGGAATAAATTATAAGATTGTCAACATACTGAATTTTGGACTATAACTTTTTGTCATTTATTCTATATATATATATTTATATATATAGTTTATGCATAAATTTATACTTTCGTATATTAATTTTATGTGAGTAAATTAATTAGTTGTATATATATATATATATTTATATATATATATATATATATATAGGAATATATAGATTGTTGCTATTTCTTCTGATGAGTTAAGGGCAAAATAGATTCACTAATTGATATAATAATTAAGTGATTGATTTTGCGCTACGAAACAGATACTGTCAAGAATTGTATAAGTCAACTGATTTAAAGGAATAAATTATAAGATTGTCAACATCCTGAATTTTGGACTATAACTTTTTGTCATTTATTCTATATATATATACATATATATATATATATATATATACCGCGAGATACGGTAGCCCTAGGATACGTTTTTTTAGGTTATGATGTGGAATACGTCTTTTTCCGCTCCCTGGTTACGGTATTTGCCCCGCCTTCCGGTGGTATTTATAATGTTATTTATTATATACATGTGCATTATGCACCGTACTCTAATTTGTTACTAATTTTTTATGCCGTATCCCAGGATTCTAGTCTATATAATATACCAGTTCACATGGTAATCTCAAATTGTTTCAGCGCTTTACTGATATTTTTATACATAGGTGTTTATTATTCTTTTACTAGTAGAGGCACTCATCAGCGCTAAATATGCATAAAACGTTTATTAGCACAATGTTTCGCTCGCTGCAACCTGCGACCTTCTTTTGGTGTTGAAAACATGCTTCTTATTCTCTAGCAAAGAAAGGAGGGCGGTGTCTTTAACTCGCTTTTACTACAATGTAAACGATTCGTTTCTTAAGTAAGGCCTTATATTTTTTTAACTAAAAAAAAAAAAAAAAAAATTGAAAAGCTACGAAGACGGAAGTGGTACCATTTAAACGATCGAATATTTATTTTAATGTTTTATTGTTTTTAAATTAAGTATTTTTTGTACCGTTTTATTGTCCACGATTTAACATCTTTATTGTTTATTGTTCTAATTTAATATATTTATAGTTTTATTGTTTTAAATTAAATATTGTTTATTATTTTATTGTTCTAAATTAATATTTTTATTTTTATTGTTCTAATTCAATATTTTTATTATTTGATTGTTCTAAATTTAATATTTAAATTATTTTAATTTTCTTAATTTATTATTTTATTGTTCTTAATCTAATATTTTATTATTTCATTGTTCTAAATTTAATATTTAAATTATTTTAATTTTCTTAATTTATTATTTTATTGTTCTTAATCTAATATTTTTATTATTTCATTGTTCTAAATTTAATATTTAAATTATTTTAATTTTCTTAATTTATTATTTTATTGTTCTTAATCTAATATTTTATTATTTCATTGTTCTAAATTTAATATTTAAATTATTTTAATTTTCTTAATTTATTATTTTATTGTTCTTAATCTAATATTTTTATTATTTTTTTGTTCTAAATTAAATATTTTTATTATTTCATTGTTCTAAATTTAATATTTAAATTATTTTATTGTTCTTAATTTAATATTTAATTGTTTTAATTTTCGAAATTTAATATTTTTATTGTTTTAATTTTTTTTTAATTAATATTTTTATTATTTAATTGTTCTAAATTAAATATTTTAGCTATTTTATGGTTCTTAATTTAATGTTTTTTTTTATTATTTTATTGTTTTTAAATGATTATTATTATTATTTTCTTGTTCTAAATTAAATATTTCCTTTTTTGCTTTTGTTCTAAATTTAATATATTTATTGTTTTTACGTTTCTGAATTTTTGAGATGAGGGTTGGTTATTTGTATTATTATTCATCGGACTACTGTTCTCATCTTGAGTGTGATTTTCACAACGTTTCGGTCGGTATAACCTCCGACCTTCTTCGTGTGTATCTTGTCGAACTCGGGAATGTTTCTGTCGAACTCGCACCGCAAGGACCCGTGACGCAGTGGTTAAAGTACTTGGAAAAATCAATTGTAAGTGCTCAATGACAAGCAGAACGTAAGTACAGTATATTTATTCAAATATTATTGGCTACATATGTGCATACATATTTATACTGCAAGTCCTTTAGAGAAGCACAGTCTTCAATCTTATGAAAACAAATAATCCTTTCATTCAAAGAAAAAAGCTTGAAAGGTAGGAGAAACTATATATGCTTGGTCGCCTAATACGCTTAAACATGATATTTTAATTTATGCAGATTGCGTACGTATTATTATAGAATCAATCCTCTATTGAATGTTATATATTACGAGTAATAATTTGCCCGGTTGACTAATTTGCAAACAAATTATTTTTAATAATTAGAATGTCCTTTCTTAATTTTTGAGATGAGGATTGGTTATTCGTATTTCTCAAGGCGCAGTGGTTAGAGTAATTGAAAAAAAATTAATTGTAAAAGTGATATTCTCCTGACAGTTGAAGGTTCAATCCTGAGTGTGGGCGATCGAAATATACATTTGCGAATTACTTAGGACCTCTATCCCTGAAGTAAATAAAGGGTTCCGCTCGAAATTCTGTCCAAAATTCCGAGTGTGACAGAAACATTCCCGAGTTCGACA
>NC_136523.1:24163862-24188862 GCF_053919585.1 Euprymna scolopes
CCACATATGGTCTTGCTTGCAGTATCTGATCCCAGACCGAAGGCCGAGAACAACAGAAAAAAGGCAACCTCTTTTCTATTTATTTATTCTTACAATAAGAGTAGGAAAATATAATAACGACAAATTAAAATGTTGTTTCACTTAAATTATACAAGCTGCTGTACTATCGTAACAATATCGGATGCTACACCAGTCTAAATCATCTATGTGATAACAACATCCATATCGACTTATATCTTCATCACTCGTCTTCTATAGTTTAATTTTAATTAAAAAACAAAACGCATAATCAGATAACTTTCTAAAATGTATAATCACAATATCTTTTAATTAATTCTTGAGAAAAAATGTCATTGTCTAACATTCTTCACATCATCTAAATTAACTTGAACTTTGTTTAGGTAACTTGATTTGTGTCTTCGTAATTCACTAGCGAGGCCGGGTGCCCGTCCTTGCCCGGTCATAAAAAAAAATTGGGAGGAGGTAGATTGCCCGATCATACAATCCGTTTTTAAATATAATAAAATGTAACAACGGAGGCAGGCAGGCGTCGTTTAGGTGCCATCATCCACAAACGAAGCCGAAAGCAAAAAAAAAAAAAAAAAGATATAGCATCGATATTGAGCAATAAAAAACATAAAAAAATTAATACGCGTGAGTATCCTTGTGAGCGCAAAAAATAATGGCTAGGGTCGAACCTGTAACGCTAAAAAGGAAAAGAAGGTGAAAGAAAAGGAAACCATTTAGTTTTCTCAGCCGCGCAATTTGTGACGTCTCGAGGCGTGAATGACTTTACAAAGATGCCAACGAAAAAGTGACCACTCCTTGTGAAAAACGGCCTAGTTGACGGTCAAAGAATAAATGTTTTTGCCTAATTTTTGAATATTTTTCGGCCAAGAGATTGTCAAAATTTTTTAGCGGACATACACGCAAAAACACAAAGACGTAAACGCACTGACACACAAACAGACTGGTGAGATATATGATATACTAGCGAGGGTACCTGGCGTTTCCCGGGTGTGTGTAGGTGGTGTAGTAAGGAACCCCGGGGGATTTAAAATTGGTAGTAGCGGGGGTTGGGGGTGAAAACAACAATAAGCAGCCCTTATGGAGAGAGGTGTTGGTAAAAGAAAAATCGTAGTAGGCGGGCAGGCTCGAACCTGTAATGCGAAGGAGGAAAATAACGTAACGTCTTAGTCGATTCGTCCATGGGAAAACCGGAAGTCGAGAGCGTTGAAATTAAGTGTAGTCAATACAACGGAGACGATAGCTTGCGAAAATGTCGACGAAAAAACGACTCCTCTTTGTACAAAACGGACGAGTTTAGGGTGAAGGAATGAATGATTTGGGCAATTTTTCGATATTTGTCATCCGAGACGTTGAGCTTCAAAACGATACCGATCTCGTCAGGATTCGTCGCATCTTTCGAAAGTTTTTGGCATACATACATACATACATACATACATACATACATACATACATACATACATACACACAAACCGACGATTGGGATTTATATTATAGATTAGCCTGGGTGCCCAGCATTGCCCGGGTGTTTGGAGATGTGTGTTGAGCAAAAAAAAAGTTATAGTAGGCAGGCAGGCTCGAACCCGTTACGCGAAGGCGGAAAAGAAAGTGGAGGTGTGTGTAAGGGTGTTGGTTTACCCCTCCCCCCAAAAAACGAAGGAAAATTGTGAGCGCAAAAAATAAAAATAAAAGTGGTAGTAGGCAGGCAGACTCAGACGAGGAGGAAAGAAAGTGAAAAAAGCAAAAAAAAAAGTGACGCTTTAGCTGCTGCGCCCATCGCCAAACTGGAAGTGACGTACGTTTAAATTAAGGCCAGACAATCGAAAATAGGCGATGACTTTCGAAAATATCGGCGAAAAAAGCAACCCCTCCCTGTTTAAATGTGCATAATTGAGGGTGAAGGAATTAATGTTTTTGGCCAATTTTTCGATATTTGTCGTCTGAAAGGCCAAGCTTTAAAATGTTATCAGTCTCGTGAAAATCTGTCGCTTATGTCGAAAGTTTTGCGAGAAACACATGCATACATACATATATTTAAACAGACAGTTGAGATTTGTAATAAAGATGACGTATTAAAACGAATTAGTAATTTTCGATTTTATAGTTGTCAAATATACGAAAAACATGTAAATTACAGTATTGATCTTGAATCCCTTAAAAGAAAACATAAAAAATTCTGAAAAAAGAAAACACTTATAAAAATGTTAAAAACCGAAAACTGAAAACGTTGATAGAAAATACTTGGTAAATTTTATTTGTTCGTATATATATTCACTCGTCTTTTCGTTGTTATGATGAATTTTTGTCTCGAATTCTTTTGCTTAATCAAGTCAAAATTATTATCTCACTAGCGGGGGGTACCTGGCGTTGCCCGGGTGTTTGTAGGTGTGTGTGCTCGGGCGGGGGTGGGGGTGTTAATGAAAACATAAGAATAAGCGAAGTAAAAAACCAACACAAAAAAACTAACGTAAGGCAAACGAACGATGTTAAATGTAAAAATCGGAAAAACAAAAAAAAAAAAACAGAAAAATGAACGTTAAAACCTCTTTAAAAAATCTGAAAAATGACCCCTCCCCCCAAAAAATATGTGAAAAATGGCTTCCGGGGGTGGGGTACCCGGCGTTGCCCGTTTTTTTGGGGAGGGGGGGGTGAGGTCGGGCAGGTGTGGGGGTGTTAATGAAAACCTAAGAATAAGCGAAGTAAAAAAAACAGAAAAACGAACGTTAAAAAATCTGAAAATACGTGGAAAAATGGCTTAAATAACTTTGCTTCAATATTAAAATTTAAAAAATCGAAAAAGAAAGACATCTCACACCACGATTCGAACCCAAAACGTCAGAGGCCGCACTCCAAGCAACTGAGCTAAGACGACGTCGTAGAAATTGTGTCGTTTTTTAAATCTTTAAACTAAATCAGGTTACGACGTCATTTGCGCATACGTAGAACCGAACTAGTCATGAGAGGAGGGTTTTGGCTGACCCTCCCCTGTAGAAAAGTGATGATTTCAGGGTTTAAAATGAACCTTTTTGGCCAATTTTTCGATATTTATCGGGCGAAGGTTGGAAGTTTAAAATGATACCGATCTGGCGAAAATCCGTGACCCGTGTGGAAAGTTTCTGCGAGACATACAAATACACAAACATACATACACACACACATTTTCGCTTTTATATATATATATAGATGAATACCTCCATTTACATTTCGGCTACGAAACAAATTCTGTCAAAACGAAAAACACACACTTATAAAAATTCTAATGTCAATGGAAAAAATCCCGTGGTTATGGTAAAATATATTTGTCGTTCTCCGTTGTTAACTATTATGAAGCTTTGCCTCTAATTTTGTTCTCTTGCAAGCACGGGCAACCGCCTCCTCTCTACATCAAGTCACATGACTTTTTATCTCCTCATATCTTTTTTTTGTATTCGCGCCATTTTAACACAGTCGATGACAACCAATTAAAGACAGTCGTTAAACGCTCGTGATTAAAAAAAAATACCCGTCGCTTGATGCCCCTTCTCTATCCACCACCCTCACCAATTATGTCCACGTGACAATAAAGGAGGGGACGCAGGTCGGCCGCTTGAAATACGAGCTGATTTGAGCGGAATAGTTTTACCAACACCTTCGCAAAAGACACGCGACAGCAACAATATATATATATACATATATATATATATATATATATATATATATATATGTAAGAGAGGCATAACGGCAAAAGTAAAATAATAAATACAAAAACAACAAAAAGTATTTAACTAAAAATATTTGTCCCTGAAGAAGGTCAAACGATATATGACAGGAAACACTTTGCTTAAAGGTGAAGTGCATGATGTATGTGCTTAGCAATAATAACACAATATATATATATATATATATATATATATATATATATATATATATAAAAGCGAAAATGTATGTATGTATGTATGTATGGACGAATGAACTCTTTTTCTGGGTCAACTGCCAACTAGCACCGTGTATATTTGTGTGTATGTATATGTGTATTGGGGTAGAGAGGGCTCCCGTAAGCCGTGGTGAAGGCAAGCTTTCGAGGAGAAGCAAATCTCTGATTTATTAAACCATCAAGCGGAAGACCAGTATCCGCATTAAGCTGGTCTGCAGTTTAATTTGTTGCTGGCTATCTTGCTCCTGCTTGTTGCTGGATCTCAACATTTTGAACCGAGAGAGAGAGAGACTATCGTACATATCTAAGACTCTGTAAAATCATATTTGTATAGATACTCCCTCAGACATTTGGGCTCATGGATTTTAAATGTCTGAGGGAGTGGCACTTGTCTGACAAGACGTTGCAATCATCATATCATGTATGTGTGTATGTATGTGTATGTGTGTGAGTGTGTGTCTGGTAACGAATAGGCTCCATATGGTTGACTATTATAGAAAACTGATCACATATAATGATAAAAGATGTATCGAGACACAGGAATGGGTATGTTTGATCTGGCAGAACCGTGGTTCATTAAAATTGTAGGATCTACGTTCGCGCCTGGTCCACAAAGTATGGAAATAAAAAAAATTAAAAATTAAAAAAAGACGTTTACAAGTGTTTTTGATATAGATGTACATAATACTACTTTGATATTATGTTTTAACTTAAATAGGGATGGTATAATAAAATTGTGGAGCTTGCGTTCGCGCCTGGCCTCCATAGAATGGAAATAGGCACAAACTTTAATAAAGACTTTTCATATCTATCTGCGTAATTATACTTTGATAATTATGTTTTAGTTTGAAGAAATATGGTATAATAAACTTGTGTGGTGTTCGTTCGCGCCCGACCTCCATAGAATGGAAATATGTCACAAAGTTTAACAAGTTTTTTTTTTAATATAGATCCACAGAATATTGTGATAAGTGTTTCAGTGTGAACAGGTATGGTATAATAAATTATGGGTTTATCTATTTTATTTGTACTTTCATCATATTTTGCTTTGGTTTTGATACCCTCAAATTCGAAGCTATCTCATTACAACCCTTCCTTTTCATAACCTATCATACTTTCATACATCAGAGTCCATTTTCTGTAGGCTGTTTTTGAACCCAGTCAACGACGGGTACTTTTGCTAGTATATATATATATATATATATATATATATATATATATATATATATATATATATATATATATATATAAGCACGTCTGATTGAACACGACAGTTATTCTTTTTTTCCGATTTTTTTTTTAGATATCTTTTTAATTCGCCGATCGGTCTTTTTTTATTTCAGCTGGCATGTTGTATATTATGGCGCCCAAAAGTTGTTCTTCAGACATATTCTTTTCAAGCGCTTTCTATCGGTACATCCAATCGTCGCTAGGCGCGATTGTTGTTGTCGTCGTTTTCTTTTTCTTTGATGATTGGTATATTTATAGTTAGCTTTTTATTTCGTACTTTATTTTTTATTTTATTGGTTGGTTGGTTGTTTGTTTTTGTTTTACGGCATATCAACCCTTTTCGGGTTATTTAATGCCGAATCCAAAGATTTTGAAGAATTTTTTTTTTAATAGAATAATTTGTTGTTTTCACGTCGGTTTCTATTCAACCCATAGTTGGGACCCTAACAGGTACTACCACTCCGGGTCAGAGTGGACCTGGGAGCAATGGTAATTAAAGGGTGGCTCCACACTCCCCAAAGCCCACAAGCTGGGGCCTCACCACTGGATATAGTTTAAGGTCATATCCAGGACCCCCATTGAGGGACTTTTACCCTCTGTAGGGGGACAGTCGGCGTATTCTAATGCCCCACCGACAGGGCCTTATTTTATTGGTTATTAAGTTGGGTACATGATGGGTAAAGGCGAATTTTTTTCATATTTACATTTTTAATTTTCTTATTTTATATTGTTTTG
Source organism: Euprymna scolopes (assembly GCF_053919585.1). Taxonomy (NCBI): domain Eukaryota; kingdom Metazoa; phylum Mollusca; class Cephalopoda; order Sepiida; family Sepiolidae; genus Euprymna; species Euprymna scolopes. Next base: position 24,169,768 of record NC_136523.1, read on the forward strand.
ATTTAGTTTTCCTCTTAGTTATTGAATACGGATCGTATATTTGTCCCGGTATTAAATGAGATCCAGTTACTAAGGAGCTGTAGTTATTTTAATTTGTATGGTGTCTAGTAATTTTAGTCTTCCTCTGCATCGAATTTTAGTATTGTTAGTAAGATATATCTAATGTCGGACAACTGTAGGTTTTTATGATGGAATTTAAAGGGTTGTGTTATGGTGCTATTATCTGCTAAATGATAGGTTAGTCTTCGGGAGAGTATTTTTGTGATGTGGCGTTTGTATGCATTTTATGAGATTTTAAAGTGGGTTCAGAGACATTCTTCGAAGGGCAAATAAATTCATACACTACATTAGTACATTAGTTTAGATTAGTGTGGAGTTAGTATTATTATTGTTTTTAATTATTACATTGACGCTTTTAAATGTAATATAAAGTATTATTAGTTTAATCCTTTTGTTCTGGTCGGTGAGCCTGGTGTATCTTTTAATTAGGTTTGTTATTATTTTCCGCCTGTTTTATAGTTAGTGTGTAGTTGATTTTCTTCAGAAGAATCGAACCAACAATGGACAGAAGCCTATAGAGAACACTAACCATGATTTCATCTACGGCACAAAAAAGACACGACACCAGAAGAAAACGAGATTTATTTATTTAGTATATTACCCTTTTTAATTAACCATTTTAAGTAATTGTTGAACCCCTCACGAGACGAGTAACACCCTCGAAACGCTGATTAATCTGCGTTAAGTTTTTCTTTTAGATAAGTATTGTTTGCTTTTTTAGTTCAATACATTTAAACTTATTTAATTATATTTTATTCGATTTAGGTAAACAAAATTAACCATTAGTCACGACAATTAATGCACCGTTTCAATCTAAAATATTTTATCAGTCGAAAAAGGCCCCCAGTCTTCCTCGAGGCCAGCCTTTTAATAAAAAGTCGAAATTATTTTTGAATTTATAATTTCTATAGTGCGCGTCTAGATACGTGTGTTAAAGTCACTGGAAGAAAGTGGAAGGCGGTTTAATCAGCAGATATTAGACTAAATGAAAAAAAGTAGCCTTAGTTATCGTAAATTAGGTCAGACGACTAGACGAAAGGGGAAAGTGATCGCGAGGTTTATATGGTAAAGAGCGCACATATTCTAGACATTATTCGTTTAGTTTCATGTATAATGATATTGGTAAAATTTGTTGAGAAAACTTGTTTTAATTTAAGAATTAAATTAAACAAAAGAACTTAATTTTAATATCACTTAACATTTATTGTGAAAAGCCTAAGGTTCTAAATTCAATATAATATTACTAAGTTTGGTCTGTTCTGTAAATATTTTACAAATTTGTAAATATTTTATAATAGATTTCAGTGCAAATAAAAGAGTCTAAAAAAATGACATAAAACACCATCCATTGTTATATCTATTTTGGTTGAGTTATGTGTGTGTGTGTGTGTGCATATCATATAGTTATATATATGTGTGTGTGTGTGTGCATATCATATAGTTATATATGTGTGTGTGTATCTCTCTCTCTCTATATATATATATATATATACCCCCCCACATATATATATATACGTTTTATTTGTTTTAGATAAACATTAATATGTCGCTACACATTCATGAGCATGTTTCGGTCATCCAGTTACTAGTCACTAGAGATCTCTTCAGGCGATATTGCTTATACAAAAGCTTACTCCGTCGTTTAGTATAAGCAATATCGCCTGAATAGCTCGTTTTCCGGAGTCGTATCGCGCGCACACACACATACATGCACACGCATACATGCACACATACACACATACACAAAGAGTAGAACTGATCTACACACAATGTTTCGGAGTCTGTGTTTTCTTTTTTTTATTTATTTATCAGTAATTGCTCAGACAATACAGTCAGAGCAAGAGGAAAAAAAGAAACAATGGCACAACAAAACACCGGACATAGGATTTCCGATTTTGAGTGAATAACGTCGGAGTTAATGCAGATACAATTTTCAGTTTGCAACGGTTTGCGGCTTAGACCAAATACTTGAAAGAAGCTTTATTCGTCTAGCAATACTGATGACGAATCACGGTTAGATTCGTCTAGCAATACTGATGACGAATCACGGTCAGATTCGTCTAGCAATACTGATGACGAATCACGGTCAGATTCGTCTAGCAATACTGATGACGAATCATGGTCAGATTCGTCTAGCAATACTGATGACGAATCACGGTCAGATTCGTCTAGCAATACTGATGACGAATCATGGTCAGATTCGTCTAGCAATACTGATGACGAATCACGGTCAGATTCGTCTAGCAATACTGATGACGAATCATGGTCAGATTCGTCTAGCAATACTGATGACGAATCACAGCCAGATTCGTCTAGAAATACTGATGATAAATCACGGTCAGATTCGTCTAGCAATACTGATGACGAATCACGGCCAGATTCGTCTAGCAATACTGATGACGAATCACGGCCAGAAGAAAAAAGAAAGATGATATGAACGTGCATAAACACGAATATGCATACATAAATACTTAATTTATGAGCAATCGCAAACACAAGGCAGTCATAATGAGATGAGGCGAAGAAAAAGAAAACCACACCACGACAAAATAACGGACATAGCATTTCTTATTTTGAGGAATTATATTTAGGAGTTAGAGTTAGTGTAGAGACAGTTTTCAGTTTGCGACAGCTGTTGAAGATTTGTGGCTAAAAAGGCGGATCACTCCACTATGATCAAAAGAGTGTTATAATGGCGGCCCAAGATCAAGATTAGAGGACCAATGCTAATGTAAAGATGTCATAATATTATATAAACTATTGATATCTTCTTGGAACATATGCCAGAAAAAAAAACAGTTGTCGAACTGATTGTCAATGACCTATCCTCAACTTTGGATCTTGCTTGTTTGGCATTTTGTTTGCCCTCATGAGCAGTAGGTAGGGTAAAAAGAGAATCTCTCCACTGTTGTCAGGGGAGGATTATAATGGCTGCTCAAGAGCAAGACCTGGCCATTTCATTAAAATATTTATCGTTCGATATCATTAAAAATATTTATCGTTCGATTTCATTAAAAATATTTATCGTTCGATATCATTAAAAATATTTATCGTTCGATTTCATTAAAAATATTTATCGTTCGATTTCATTAAAAATATTTATCGTTCGATTTCATTAAAATATTTATCGTTCGATTTAATAAAAATATTTATCGTTCGATTTCATTAAAATATTTATCGTTCGACTTCACTAAAAATATTTATCGTTCGATTTCATTCAAAATATTTATCGTTCGATTTCATTAAAATATTTATCGTTCGATTTCGTTAAAAATTCGAATAATGTTCTTTTTTTCTTTTAAATCCTATTAAAAAAATGAGTTTTTACAGTCATTGAAACAACAAAATGTTTATTTACTGTTTAATCATGAAACTTTTCCAACAGAATTCATTCTCGTTGGTCTTCCGACAAAGTGGGAGTTGGACCTAGCAAATCAATCCCGTTCGTCCGTTTTGTTTTTTCCCACTTTTCTTAGTAATCACGTCTTGATTGTTAAAATTTTTTGCACAAACATTAGTCATGGTGAACGCAAATTTTTACCAGAAAAAATTTTCCGGGATGAGTCTGGTAGTCCGCATTATAGGCGTAAAATTGCCTCAAAATCGTTCAACCGTTCGTTTGTTCGTACTTTTGCCAATAACCGTGTCTTGGATTTGTTTGAAATTTTGAATAAACATTAGTCATCGTGAACGTATATGTTTGTCAGAACAGATTTTCCGGGATAGCCCTGGTTTCCCCTACCTAGAGGCCATTAAAGGAGTAACATTGGCCCAAAATCGTTTGTCTGTCAATTAGTTTGCACTTTTCTTAATAATATCTCCTTGATTTGTTTTTTAATTTTGCACAAACATTAGTCATGGTGCAAGTAAAATTTTGCCAGAACAGATTTTCCGGGTTAACTCTGGTTTCCCCCCTTAGGGGCATTATAGGAGTAAAATCGCCCCCAAATCGTCCATGTCTTCATTTGTTCGTACTATTCTCAATAACCACGCCTTGGTGTTTAAAAATTTTGTACAAACATTAGTCACGATGAAAGTAAATTTCTCACCCCTGAAGAGGTACTCCACGTGCTCCAGTTCTTTTTCTTTAATTGAAGTTTGAATAAGTTTAATTTCAGTGTTTCATGTTTAAAAAAGTTTTTCAACATTTTTTGTACAAAAACTCTTATTCATTATCGACAGTCTGGCTGTTTGACAGATCTTGTTGGCTGCTACCTCAAGCATAACGTCATTTTTCAGCGACCAGGCCTGCTTTACAGTGGTCGTGTTCTACGCGCACCAAAGACCAATAATCAGATAAAAGACCGACCATCTGTGTGGAGGCCTCGGTTAATCAGTCTAGAGGCTGACGAGCCGAGGCCCTCATGGACATGCATGGACATAGCTAAAAGAAAGAGACGAAGAATATTTGGAATGGAAATGAAATGAGGAAATAGACAGAAAAAGGACGAAACAAGTATCACACATAAAAAACGACCCCTGTTTAAAAAAAAAAGACAAAAAAAAAAACGCACATACACGAAGACAACAACAAAAAATGTATGAAAAAAAAATCCGCACAAAAAGTAAAGGAAATTAACAGTGGCCGTTTGCATGTGGTACGGATAGACGCCATCTTGAAAACGAACATCAAAACGAGGCTGGAGTTGTTAAAGTCCCGTCTTTAATGGCGTTCCCAAACTAATCTGCCCTCTTTCGCACGTCATCACCAGCAAGAAATGAGGACCCCGCTCGTAAGATAGGGATGTGCAAAAAAATGCCGAAGTGTTACGAAAAGCAACGAACAATTTTAAGTGGCGCTTTAGAGTCCGAAGTCGGTCATATATCTTTCGACGGCGCGAAAAGGGTTTGTAAGAAGGACAATGGCAAGGTGACAATTGTTTCGGCTTTACTTTTGACGTTTTGGGCGTAAGACATTTTTTTTTATTGTTGTATTTTTTTTGGGGGGGAGTAGGGATAGGTGTAGGGAGTTGGTACAATTATTATTATTATTATTATTATTATTATTATTATTATTAAGAAAAAGAAAAATGAGAAACAGAGCGAATATTAAAGAAGGGGAAGAAGAACAACAAGGAGAACTAGGAGGAGAAGAAAGAGAATAAATATTAAGAGGAGATTAAGAACAAGAAGAGGGGTGAGAAAGGGAAAAATAAGTAGTAGGAGAAGGAAGAGAAGGACATAAAGCAGAAGAAAAAAAAAGAAGAAAAAAGAAGAAAAAAGAAGAAGGAAATAAAAAGAAAAAATCAGGAGAGGGGAATAGAAAAAGTAAAATACGAAAGAAAAGAAGAACGAGAAGGAAAAGAAAAAAAAGTAAAAAAAGACAAGAAGAATATAAGTGAAGAAGAAAAGGGAGAAGGGGAAAGAGAGGGGGAAGTTTTAAAATACAAGAAGGAAGGGAAGAATAATACAGGAGAAGAAATAAAAAGAAAAGAAAATAGGAAAGAGTGAAGAAGAAGGGGAGAAAACGAAGATGAAGAAAGCGAAGAGGAAGAACGAGAAGGAGAAGAAGAAAAGAAGAAAGAGGAGGAGACGAGAAAAGGAAAAGGAAGAAAAATAAGAAGTGAGAAGAAGAGAACGAATGAAAAAGAAAGAAAAGGAGAAAGAAAAGGAGAAAGAAAAGGAGAAAGAAGAGAAGAAGAAGAAGAAAAAAATGTGAGAAGACAAAGAAAACGGGAAGAAGACGAAAAAGAAAAGGATAAAAGAGAAATCGCGATGGTGTGATGAAAAAGAAGAAGAAAAAAAGATGAAAAAGAAAAAGACGAAGAAGAAGAAGAAAAAGATGAAGAATAAGAAGAAAAAGAAAAGGACGAATAAGAAAAAGAAAAAGACGAAGAAAAAGAAGAAGAAAAAGAAAAAGACGAAGAAGAACGAGAAGAAAAAGAAAAGGACGAAAGAAAAGAAACTGCAATGGTTTAGTTGTTATTGGTGCTGATTATTAGCGTTATTATGTTATTCGGAAAAGACGTACTTTTTGGCTTCCGTTTTTTTTTTGGGGGGGGGATTCAGTTTTCATCCTTAATGATCGATTATTTAACCTAAATCTATTTTGTCCATAAAAAATGCGCACTTTTCAAATTCAAGATTAAATCTGTATTTCTTAATTCTTCTAAAAACGCTTCGTACGTGACTTTTGTGTTGTTTGAATTTTTCACTATTTATTAATATATCGTCCAAGTATGCGACTGCGTATTTCAAACCGGGACAACATCGTATCTATAATTTGTCGAAACAGGCTCGGTGCTATTTTCAAACCGAAAGGTAACCTTTTTAATTTACTCTCTATGTGTGTTCATGGCTAAATACTTTGAACATTCTCCCACTACTTTGATTTGTAGATAAGCAAAGAAATCGATTTTCTTCCACTACTTTGATTTGTAGATAAGCTGAGAAATCGATTTTCTCCCACTACTTTGATTTGTAGATGAGCCGAGAAATCGATTTTCTCCCACTACTTTGATTTGTAGATAAACTGAGAAATCGATTTTCTCCCACTACTTTGATTTGTAGATAAGCTGAGAATCGAGAAATCGACTTTGTCTCCATTCAACTTCGGAAATATCTCCGCCAGGGCAGGCAATGAATATGATTGATCCCTTAGACATTCATTCAGTCCGGTTAAGAAATCTGCACATACCTTTATGCGATCGGTTTTTTTTCTTTTTTGCGTAAACTGTCGGTGATGCCCATTCATGATAATCTACTTTACTAATTACTTTATTTTCTTCGTAATTCATTGTTGATGAAAATCAAACTTTCTGGTTTTACGTTGTCTTCGAGTAACAACCAGGTTCGTCAGCAAAAAATTTAAATTCGCGTCAGCAAAAACTTTAAATTCGCGTCAGCAAAAACTTTAAATTCGCTTTTTAAATCCGTAACAAAATTTTCAGTCTATTTTGACTTTCCCATACAAAACGCGCTTATCGACCTCTCCCATAAATTAAGTAAACTTTTTTATGCCAAACAAATTGATATTTTTCCTTGAGATGATATAAATCTTCGGTCTTGGATATGACCTTAAACTATATCTAGTGGTGAGGCCCCAGCTTGTAGGCTTTGGGGAGTGTGGAGCCACCCTTTAATTGCCATTGCTCCCAGATCCACTCTGACCCGGAGTGGTAGTACCTGTTAGGTTCCCAACTATGGGTTAAATAGAAACTGATATGAAAACAACAAATATATTCTATTAAAAAATTTTTTCTTCAAATTCTTTGGATTCGGCATTAAATAGTCTGAAAAGGGTTGATATGCCGTAAACCAACCAACCAACCAACCAACCAACCAACCAACCAACCAACCAACCAACTTACCAAACAATCAACCAGGTGTTATTTTAGCATCAAATTCGCATCAAATTCGAATCAATACAAATGGCAATCTACCTCTGTATCTATAAAAATGAACGTGTCTGTATGTCTGTGTGTGTGTCCGTGTACATTTCCCTACGCCATAACTCTGTCAATTTTAAGTCTACAGACTCAAAATTTGATATGTAGGATACTGAGATTTGGGAAAATCGTTACGATTGGTTTTCTGCCAGAAATTTTTCTGTTAAGGGGTCAAAGTTTAATGATTTGAACTTTAAGAACACTACCAAACTCCTTCGTCAATTTTGGGTCTAAACTCTTGAAATTTTAGATATAGATTCCTTGGACATGAATCTAACTTAATAACTTGATTTGAGCCCAAAACAATAAATGTTAAGGGATCATAATAGGGGTAAAAGTTTAAAAAATTGACCGCTTTTCAACATACACCTCCAAACACCCGGACAACGCCGGGCTGAAATACTAGTTAAATATAAGAAACATAAAAATATAAACTCTAAAATGAGCCTATTTGAGTTCGCTATTTTCCTCCTCTAACGTGATTCAGGATGAAATAGTATAACTATCCGCAGTGTAATTCTAAACGTAGATTCCATGAACAAAGCTTTTTTCTTAGAACTGCACGCCTGTGGAATTGTCTTCCGTTTCCTGCTTTCCAGCTGACTACAATATGATTGTCTTCAAGTCCAAGGTAAACAAGTTCTTGATGAGCCATTCCACTTAAGTTAACAAATTTACCGAATTTCCATTACTAGCGATACTCTCTTAACCCTTATCCTCGAGTGGTCTCTGGGCCTTGATAAGTGGTTATGCCTATGTAAAAAGATCTTTTTTTGATTTATAATGAACTATTAAAAACATTTTGTCGTTTATTTACTCTATGACGTATACCCTACTTGAGCAGAGAGAGAGAGAGAGAGAGAGAGAGAGAGAGAGAGAGAGAGAGAGAGAGAGAGAGAGAGAACGATTAAACGGTGATTGAAGTGAGACCAATAGATATACGGCATAATCACGTTGACACACCGGTTCCCGCTGGATCACTGAAGTTAAGCAATGTTGAACCTGGTCAGTACTAAATGGGTGACCATTTGGGACTTTCAGGTGCTGTATGCGCTCTCCGCTTATCTCGGCATTGTTTCCAATAGTCCTGATCTTCTCCTTGCCACTGGACTCAAACAGCGCTGATTCAGGAGAGGTGTGGTTGGTGATTGCGCAACCCTTGCCTCAAAATTACACGCGCTACTGCCCGTAAGGGGTGTCCTTTGTCATTCGAGTCTGAACGGAAGCATGGATGGAATAGATAGCCTATAAAGTACAAAAATATAGAGATGCTTTTTTTTACATGAGGATCACCACTTATCAAGGCCCGTAAGCCACTCGGGGATAAGGGTTATTTTGTGTACAATAATCAATGGGATAATATTGTAGTAATAGTTGGTAAGATATTTCGACAATATGGTTTTCTCGGAAAACTAGTAGGCCGATCTACCTTGGATTCTGTATAAACCTTTGTTATAATACTGTGCAGCGAACTAAGTGTTAATGCATTAGTTTTACGCAAAGTTACGGATTAATAGGCATTAGTATTTAATGACCAAATGAGATCAAATGTAACCATATTCAACCATCAATTTGGCATAAAGCGCTTATTCTAAGTGAATGGGCTGTAACTGTTGCTTGTTTTTAATGGGTTAAATAATTTTCCATTACTACTGAAATGTACTATGAAGTACATATGCACGTTCTACGACAGTATTGTGTAAAAGAACATACTCTCCGTCGTGACATTGATATATTTATTGATATACAGGCTGTCCGTAAAGTTACTATACAGTCTTATTGTTACAAATAAATATTTTAATACAATATCTTACTGTACTGTTAATATATTACAGGGTGTCTGTATAGTAACTTGTAAGACTGTATAGTAACTTTACGGACACCCTGTATATACGGGGTGGCCCATAAGTCACTTTACATTTTTAAAATTCGATAACTTTTTATCTATCAATACATTTTAATTTCTCTTTTCAGAATTATAAAATAGAATCTTTGGAAACTTTTTGTGTAGATCAGTTTACAACAAAACAACGAGTGAGGAGAATTGAGTTTCACTTTGAAAATGGACGGTCAATTGTTGCAATGCAAAGCTCTTATATGCACCATTTCAATGTTAAATATACTCTTAAAAGATATGCTATTGAATTTTTTCAACCTCACTTAGTAAACATGCCAGGGTATTGGTGGCAAACAAAATGGAGCAACTGCACATACAGCTAGAGCAACAATGCAGTTATTAACTGTGATGTTTCAGGATCGAAAAATCTCTTGAAATTTCGATTTTGAATGGACTCCACGTTCATCTAATTTGACAGAACTAGACTTTTGGCTTTGGGGATGTCTTGAAGACAAAGTGTATGCAAATAAGCCTCGAAGCATCCAAGAACTTAAGGCAAACATACGCAGGAAATTCTTTCCCTAAAACTTCCAATGTTAAGAACTGTCATAAAGAATAGCTTAGAAAGAGCTCGACTTTGCAAAGCCGAGAATGGAGGCTGCTTAAGAGACATTATCTTTTATAATTAAATCAAAACAAATTTCCACACTATAAACTGTGTAATAAAAAAATAATTAATTAAATACACTCATTTGAGAAAAAGTTACTTGATTTTCAAACTGTAAAGTGACTTATGGGCCACCCTGTTTATCTAAAAATCTAAACTTAATTCCAGGGCGATACAAAGGGCGATAAGTCTGTCTCTTTTAAATAAAATACTTTCGTAGGTAAATAGTAAAACTACATTGTTTTAACAAAAGTGTTTAATTATTGGGCTGTTTGGTTGGATTTTGTGTTACATGTACATGTTACAATTAACGGAATCCACATGTTACAATTAACGGAATCCACAAAAACACTCGGCGCCGCGATACAACAATTACATCATTGAGTTTGGTAGGTAAAACTTTTTAAAACAAATATATATATACGCATACATAAATACATATAAAAAGAGGTTTGTGTTTACTGTAAGACTTTTACAGAAATATTACGCGAGTATAAATCATGTAGAATATCTGAATGAATATAATTACACGTAATAGTTAACTAAAGATGATCATCCCATAAGAAAACCGAAAAAAAAAACTAAGAGGGAATTAATTAAAATGAATGGTTAAAAGAATATGCAAATCAGCTATATACACACACACACACACACACACGCATATATATATATATATATATATACATATATATATATATGTATATATATATATCCTTCAGTCTTGACAGACTAATGTATACCCACTGTAAGGGTGCCTGTGCGGTAAATTTGTGTGACAAGAGTTTCGCAGTCTCCAACCATGCCTCTCCTGAGTCAACATACCAGTGGCAAGTTGAGGTAAAGGATAACTGGAAACAATATCGATATGAGCTCAACGTTGCTTAACTTCGGTTATCTGGCTAAAACCGGCGTGTCAACGTATTTATGCCGTATATATATATATATATATATATATATATATATATATATATATATATATATATATATATATATATATATATATATATTAGACAATAAGAGGAGATTATATATATATATATATATATATATATATATATATATATATATAAATACCCGTTCACATACACCTTCCACGATAAAGCTAGAATCGAGAATTAGATAGAATCGAGCAATTGCCTCGACAACGGACAACGCCAGACCCAAAGTGGGTTTCGATATACTGCATCTCATCAGTAGAATGTAGAATTGGATAAATATATATATATATATAAGAATTTTAAAAAATCGAGGCATACGCAATAAATTGCGCCGTGGCCCATATGGTTAGGTCGTCAGTATTGCACACTTCATGAGTGCGACGACCTGGGTTCGCGCCTATGTCGGAGCACGTCACTGATGAGATGCAGTACATCGAAACCCACTTTGGGTCTGGCGTTGTCCGTGGTCAATGCAATTGCTCGATTCTATCTAATTCTGGGTTCTGTCTTTATCGTGAAAGGTGTATGTGAACGGGTATATATATATATATATATATATATATATATATATATATATATATATATAAAATGGGTTAAGAAATTCCAACGAAAGAAAGATGTATATCTAAATAAGGGAGTAGTCACCAACAATGTGTTTTTTTTAAAAACATTATTTTATTATTCCGTGTCTTGGTTTTTCATTGAGAATTATGTTTGGATCATTGTAATAATGTTTTTAAGCCATGGAAATCATTTTTACGCTAGTTTCAGACGTTCTGTGAAGCGTCCTCGTCAGAAATTATTTTCACATGTGTTGGAGATGTAAAAATATCAATTTTCGTAGTTAATTTGAAGTTTTCCAAGGGGTGAAGGCTTGTAAGTGTTTATTATTCATTGGCATGCTCAATTTTTATTACTCTTTTATTGGGCTAGTCGAGGGAGGCCGCTGACCTGGTTGCAGTCGCTCTTTCTTTCTACTAATGTTTTTTTCTTTTCCTTTAGGGTGGGGCAGGGTGTGTGTGTGTGTTTGTGTGTGTGTGTTTGTGTGTGTGTGTGCGTGTGTGTGTGTGTGCGCGTGTGTGTGGATGTGTGTGTTTGCTTTTATTGGTTTGGGAATGTGTATATTGTTTTATAGTGTTATGAGGTTATTTGCTTCCTTATGAAGGCGACTGTGATCCGAGGTCGTTACTAATGTGTATGTCTGGGGAGGGGGGACCAGCTCTTCTGAAATAAGGGTAGGGGTTCTTTCATTCTATTTTGATATTTATTTTTTGGATTCTTGGATTTTAGTATTGTGATTTTTCGTTTTAGTCTTTTCGGGTATTCCTTATATTATGTTTGTTTAGAAAGAGGGGTGTATTTAAAATATGTATAGGGGATTTTTTAATGTTTCTATTTATTTGTCTCCCCATGTGGGTATGGCCAGACCCAGGATCGGTTCCTAGAGTCGGGAAGATTTTGTTCCCCAGAGGGGGGCATTGGAGGGGGTATAGGTATGGGAGGGGGATGATAGAAGGGATGATAGTTGTTTCAGTCATGAAGGGTGCTCCTCCACTGACTGAGGAGGGAGCGAGGTGTTGAAACAGATATTATACTATGGTTCTAGGTGTTTCCTAGTGTTGTTGGTTTCGAGGTTAAGTAGGGTTGGTATTGTTCAGTTATATATATATCTAGACTTATATGTAATATACTGAGTTCGTGTAATTCAGTAAATTTTCATATACCAATAGGTTTTAAGTGAAAAAATGGTTGACTTAAGGATTAAGCTACAAAATTATCACACTTCATAATTGAGCATTAATATACTGTGTGTGCATTGTCGAACTAGACATTAAAATAATTGTAACGTAAAATGAATTACACTGTTGCCAATAACACCTTGTCTTGAAGCCTTGAGTTTGCACACACAGTATATATATATATATATATACACACACACAGACACACACAGACACACACACACAGACACACACACACACACACATATATATATTTATTGTTTGACACAAGGAATATATAGAGGGGAGTTATGTTAATTTCCTTAATCCATGGATTTTCAATAATGGCTTTTCAGCACATATATTGAAAAAAGTTTTTTGGGTGGTGAATAATAATTATAGAGAAATAATTATAGGAGAAGGAATTTCATACAACCTGGGAAGTCCATTATTGGAAGGAGTACGATATCTTCCGGGGTATTATGGCAAGGTCGGCAGAATAGTGGCCCTGAATGTATTACTTCAAAGTAATATCTTAAAAAAATTTTTTTTTTATTACATTTCACCCCAAACAAGGCACATTGCCACTTTGGTGTAGGGGGCTACTATCAGGGACATAAGCTACAGGGGTACTATGTTGGGATTTGGGCAGCAAGATGTCGGTTCACGTTACACTTGAACTTCTGCATGTCAGTACAGTTGGGGAAGCAGGGGCCTGGAATGGAATTCCAGAGTTTAGCGGTTCTGGGGAAGAAACTAATGGAGTAGAAAGATGTTTCACATCTAGGGATCTCTACTGTGAAGGGGTGGGATTTAGCTGCTTGTCAGGTTTGTCGAGGGTGTCAATATTTCACCTGGCCTTTAATCTCACTACCCTGTATATCAAATTTTGAGTCTGTAGATATAATTATTGTTATTTTGTAGGGAAATGTACACAGACAGACAGACAGACAGGCAGATAGACGATTTTTTCTGTTATATATATATATATATATATATATATATATATATATATATATATATATATAAGAATAGGTGTAGTTGCGTACGCGCCTTTGTTTTATTTCACAAATGCTGATTATAAAAAGACGCCGATCTGACTACTGCTGAGTATATCAGCTAGTAAGAAACAATAAAATACATTTGTTACGTTTGATGCGAAAAACACGTAATTACAAGTAAAAAGCAACAAAAAAAACAAACAAACAAAAAGCATCAGATTTATTCATCATAAACACCAATTGGATTTTATTTTTGACACCAACGCGGAAAGCCATTTTCCTTTTCTTTTTTTCAACATCGCTTTTGGTTCCCGCCAATGAAACGAATTGTTTTTTCAATTCGGAATCTAAGGTGGTTCACCTCCGTTTTCTCTTTGATGAAAATCGAATAGAACCGAATATATTGTTCCTCGGGGAGGGATTATTAATCCAGTGTTTTGTTTTTGTTTGTTTTCTTGTTTCGTTCAGAGAGACCGATTTATATTACGGAATGGTCCCGTGTCGATGATGCATTATCACGCTATCCATTTTAAAAGACATCATTTTTTTTGCAACGCGCCATGTTTAAAACGAAATGATTACCGCCTAATTTTTTAAATAGTTTTTTGTTCTTATTTCAAATTGTGTTTTTATTCTTTTACTATTGATGTGAATTTATTTTTCTCTTATACCTTTCTTTCTTTCTTTTCTTTCTTTCTTTCTTTTCTTTCTTTCTTGTTGAAATTTTTAAAACATTTTCGTCAGAAATTTTGCATTTCTTTCTTTCTATTCCTGTAACAATTATTCAATCATTCTTTCCATTCCGTCGTTTTCATTCTTCCCCACCTCTAAATTATTATTTTACTTTCTTTTCCGTCTGCTATTTTCTGTGTGTGTGTTTTTTTGGGGGGTTTTAATTATTTCTATCCCTTTATAAATGCCTGTCGGGCTTTTAACCGACGAAAATGGTGAGTGCGGGATTGGACGATTTCAGCAACTCGAATGATTAAAACCCGAACTCTACGGGGGGGGGGGACAAAAACAATGAAATCTTTACCATATGTGATGACTAGGGCTATGACAACAGAATATTCTTTTCGTTGTTTTCACTCTCAAGTATATATCAGTTCATCTATGATATAAATTTCACCTGTCTGTTTAAATGTATGTATGTATGTGTGACCCAGCGCGTATGGCGGCTAAATACCGAGCCGTGTGCAAAATGGCGCCACGGTAAGGACAAAGAAAAAGACTATAAAAGACAGAGACAGAGACAGAGGACGTTAAAGTTTTGGGCGACGTCACAGCTGTAACGAGTATTCATGCGTTGTGGGAAAATGAGGAAATTAATGTCGTTGTTACAAAAAAAAAACAAAACAAAAGATCTAGTTATTATTTTTATTATGTTCCCTGCGAAGTATTTTTCTACAACGTGTTGGTTCCTTTTCAAAGTTAGAGAAGATTATTTTTATCCGCAAAGACCAGCCCTTTTTAAAGAGAAATAAAAAGACACACATTAAAAAAAAGAAAGACAGTCGCAAAGAAAAGAGACAAGAACGAACCAACCCAAAATGGAAACTTTGTGAAAGCAAGAAAGAATTACCAAAATTGTGTATTGAGCTTTTTTTTTTATTCGGTTGGGATTAAATTATCTATATATAATACTGGTATTTATATTAAATTGAAGTTTACCATTGTTTTTGTTTTTGTTCCTTTTTCTATCACTCCCAAATTTTTTCCCGGCTTTATTGGCCATATATTTAGTTGCTGAAGCGTGTTTTGTGGTGATCTTAGGTCAACGTGAATATTATCTTTAATCTTAAACAAAAGTTCTAGCATTATTACTTGGTTATTTGATATGACATGAAGCATGGTTCCATGTTCAGTTTACAAAGCAAATATTATTAGGTTTTAAGTAAGAAGTAAGAATAAAACATGTAGAGTGAACATCTTTTATTCTTGTTATTTTTTTAAGGCGCGTCGAATTCTTAGCAAGGGCTATGCTGAGCGACTTAAAAATAACTCTCTGTTTTTATTTGTAAGGTGTCTGGTGCTTTTATCTTTCGGTATTGTGTTACTAGGATTCTTATAAATCTAATAATGAACACAGAATAGATATATTTACAGTAATTTTTAATTTTAAAAGTAATGGCAAGCGAAATTGCTTGGCGGTCAAGTAAGACTGTGATTTTAACGGAAAATTATCCGTTGATTCTAAAACGAAAGCTCTTTATGTAAAAAGGAGTAAAGTTATTACTTTTCTTATGTTGTTTTGCGACTGAAACTACAGCGTGCTGGGTTTATTATTATTCGATCCTATGCAAATGTTATCACATCCAATCCGATGCGTTGACCAAAAACAGTCAGTCGATCAAACAGTACAGAGTTGCTACACAGAATTTCACTGTTTCACCACTCCACCTTGAGTTCTGATAAGTAAAAATTACTACAAGACACTGTATCTGTGTGTACCTATTTGGGTGTGTGTGAATTCGTTTTTAATAGACTACAAAACGGCTGGGCCGAAATTTTTGAAATTTCACACAAATGTACTTTATGTGCCTGGGAGTGATCTTAAATAGGTTTTGCACATTCGGTATCGAAAATCCGATTAAAGAAAGAATAGTCTGATTTTGATCAAAGTTAAAACTTTTATACAACCAATTGAACCCGAGACGTGTTATTACCACACAAGAAGATTGTCCCAGCGTATAAATCAAGATTAAGCGCTTTGATAAGACAGAGGCGCGTTCGAAATGAGCACATGTGAAGCATGGCATATTATCTTTGAATTTTAAACTTTAGTTAAAGTCATTATATAAAAAAATTCCATAAAATCAACAGTAGAGTCTCTACAGTGTATTGTAGACTAAGTCACTGCTGAGAATCATGTTAGCTTCTACCCTGGTGCATCACGGCGGTATCTCGGATATGGAAAAAAATGGAAACAGCACTAAACCTACGCGGATTTAACCGGCTTCTTTCAAAGGAGGAAGTTCAATATAAAATTCACAAGCGGTCCGCAGTCGCATGTATATCACGGTTGGGGGAGATGACGACGTCAAGTTTTTTTCAGCTCTTTGCAAGGAGGCGTCAACGTCCTCCTACGTACAAATTAGTCAGTCATCTGGTACAGACCAGGTTTAAAGTTGCTTAAAAGTTCATTTGAAAAGTGCTATTACCGCACAAGCAGAAAGGCCGGTGTATAAAATCAACAGTAGGTACTTTGCTATGATAGGGGCACGTTCGAAAAAAAATGTTCCTTTTTAGAACACAATTGAACCATGATACTTATCTTTTGCATTTTAAACTTGGATTAGATCCATTATACAAAAAATAATTTTTAGAAAATCAACAATAGGTGTTTGAAAAGACAGGGGCGCGTTCGAAATTAACGTTTCTTTTTAGGGCACAATTGAACAAAGACACTAGATTTTCGAATTTTACATTTTAATTCAAGCCTTTATATAAAATTAAATTTATAATAACAACAGTAAGTTCTCTACAGTGCAATTTAGACTACAATGTAGAATGGACTAAGTCACTGAGGGAAGGGATGTGACGTTTCTTCCCGGTGCACCGCAGTTGGTCTCTAACTATATTAGACAATCATTCGATTTGATTTTTAAAAATGGGCGATTTCACCGATTTCAATGACAATAAAAGTATTGTTCGTTAATCCTCATTCAATCCTGGGCAAATCGGGTCTCCCTGCTAACGAGAACCAGAGTGTCAACGTGATTATGCTTATCTCGAATAGAACAGGCAATCAATTTGATTGACGAATGGGCGATTTTACCGATTTTGATTATAATAAAAATATTGAAGGTTGAACATTCGTTGATCTTCATTCAATCTCGTGCCCCCATCCTAGTAAGAAGTAATATAAATCTCATCTGCCTGTTTAAATGTATGTATGTATGTATGTATGTATGTATGCATGCATGTATGTATGTATGCATGTATGTATGTTTGCAT
The DNA here is from genome assembly GCF_053919585.1 of Euprymna scolopes. Lineage (NCBI taxonomy): Eukaryota > Metazoa > Mollusca > Cephalopoda > Sepiida > Sepiolidae > Euprymna > Euprymna scolopes. Next base: position 24,187,334 of record NC_136523.1, read on the forward strand.
GTATGTATGTATGTATGCATGCCTAAAAATTTCGACAAAGGCAACGGATTTTCTCGAAATCAGTATCATTTTATCATTTTGAAGCTCGACTCTTCGGACAACAAATATAAAAAAATTGGTTAAAAAAATTAATTCCTTCACTCTTAACTGGGTACTTTTCTACAGGACGTCTATTTTCGAAAGGCATCGCTTCTTTTCGATTGTTTAGCCTTAATTTAAACCTACGTCACTTCCGGCTTGGCGATGAGCGTTAGGGTTTAAAAATTTTTTTTTCCTTCTTTGCCTCCTTCTGCTCACTACCACTTTTTTTTTGCTCAACACACACTTCCAAACACCCGGGCAACGCCAGGCACCCATGCTAGTAAGATATAAACGCACACGCGCGCGCGTGTGTGGTGTTTGAAGTAAGAAGATAGCAAAATATATAAAGAATTAAATGGTGATTGTTTGTTTCTTTGATTTTTATTTCTTACTTGATTTATTTTTCCTCTCTACCCTCCCTCCCCCAATTCTTTTATCCATTTTTATTTATTTATTTTTTTCATGGATTTATTTTTTCACGTTTGTCTTCTAGGTTTGTTCTGTCGTTTCGTGACCCGCCGCCATTTTGCGAAAGAAGTTCTCGCCTGCAATCATCGTTAGAGGACATTCCAGATGATCATAATCCCGGAAATGACGAAGAAAACATTTTTAAAACATTTTAAATAAAAACACGGAAAATGAGTATTTTCTTTATTCATTTGTTAATATTTAAATTTTTTTTTTTTATATCACAGTCTATTTATCAACAAATATATATATATATGTTTAGTTATATTCAAATAAACATTATTTTAATGTCATTACGTGATCATGATAATGTTTCCGTCCTAGTTACTATAAATAACTAAACGATCTCGTCAGGCAACGGACGTTCATTTTTCTAAAAAGGCAAATCTTTTTGTTTTGTAAAGTACGACGCCTCAGAGTTAATTTCTTGTCTCATTAAATACGACAAACAAAACTGGTATGTTTCTATGATCGATACGAACACCTGAAAGCGAAAAACTTTATGTGATTTTTCAATTATGAAACTTATTGCATGCAACAATGACTGTAAAATATCAAATCTGAGAAACCCGACCAACAGCAGAATCCCACCCTTTCAATGTTTACATCTATAGATGCCGGAAAAGCTTTCTAATTAATAGTTCCTCCCTCGGATGTTAGACTTGGGAATTTTCGCGTCTTTTTCCTCCTTCTCTAACTATACTAACATGCAGAATGTTTAATATAATGTTAACAGATATCTCCCTGCTCACCTTTTTTATTATTCAAATTTTCACCCCAAATAAGTCACAGTGCCACTTTGAATAGGGAGCTAATATCGGAGACAATTAGCAGGGGCATTATGAAGGGAGATGTGTGACAAGATGTCTGTTCACATTGCAATTGAATTCTGCATGTCAGTGCAGTTGGGAAAGCAGAATACCGGAAGCGAGTTCCAAAGTTTAGCATTTTAATATGAATAAACGTTTACTTATTACCCA